>NC_030389.2:19464750-19585139 GCF_001625215.2 Daucus carota subsp. sativus
TTCCAACTTCATCTACCAGAATTGAAGCTACAATTGTTTCCGGGCTCAGACGAGTCAAAATGAAACTACAAGTTGCATTCCAATTTCAAACAACCGAAAATGAGCTACAAGTTTTTCAATTCAACGAGTCTGGAATGAAGCTACAAGTTGTTTCCAACTTCAATCTAGTTAATGAAGCTACAAGTTTGTTTGCCAGGCCAACGAGTGCAAGATGAAACTACAAGTTGATTCAATTCAAACAACCGAAAATGAATGTACAAGTTTTGTTTATCCTTCAAACGAGTCTGGAATGAGCTACAAGTTGTTTCCAACTTCAATCTAGTCAATAATGAAGCACAGTTTTGTCCGGGCTCAACACGAGTCAAGAATGCAACAAGTGACAATTTCTCAACCGAAAATGACGCCAAGTGTTTTAACTTACAAACGAGTCTGGAATAAGCTAAACAAGTTTCCAACTTCAATTCTCAATAATGAAGCTACAATGTGTTCCGGGCTCAACGAGTCAGAATGAAACTACAAGTTTGAAGTACAATTTCAACACACACAAATGAATGCTACAAGGTTTTTCAACTCAAACGAGTCTGGAATGAAGCTACAAGTTGTTTCAACTTCAATCTAGTCAATAAGAAGCTAACAGTTGTTTCCGGGCTCACACGAGTCAAAATGAAACTACAAGTTGATTACAATTTCACACAACCGAAATGAAGCCAAGTTTTTTAAATTCAAGACGAGTCTGAATAAGCTACAAAGTGTTTCCAACTTCAATCTTACATAATGAAGCTACAAGTTGTTTCCGGGCTCAGAACGAGTCAAGAATGAAACTACAAGTTGATTCCAATTCAAACAACCGAAAATGAAAGACAAGTTGTTTTCAACTTCAAACGAGTCTGGAATGAGCTACAAGTTGTTTCCAACTTCAATCTAGTCAATATGAAGCTACAAGTTGTTTCCGGCTGCACGAGTCAGAATGAAACTACAATTCACAAATTATAACAACCGAAAATGAAGCACAAGTTGTTTTCAACTTCAAACGAGTCTGGAATGAGCAACAGTTGTTTCCAACTTCAATCTAGTCTTAAAGCTCAATTGTTTCCGGGCGTCAACGAGTCAAAATGAAACTACAAGTTGTTACAATTTAACAACCGAAAATGAAGCTACAAGTTGTTTTTAACTTACAAACGAGTCTGAAATAAGCTAAAATTGTTTCCAACTCAATCGACCAATAATGAAGCTACAAGTGTTTCCGGGCTCAAACGAGTAAATGAAACTACAAGTTGATTACAATTTCAAACAACCGAAATGAAGCTACAAGTTTGTTTTTTAACTCAAGAGTCTGGAATGAAGCTACAAGTTGTTTCCAATTCAATCTAGTCAATAATGAAGCTCCAAGTTGTTTCCGGCTCAAACGAGTCAAGAATAACTACAAGTGATCAATTCAACAACCGAAAATGAAGCTACAAGTTGTTTTTCAATACAAACGAGTCTGAATGAAGCTAACAAGTTGTTTCCAACTCAATCTAGCAATAATGAAGCTACAAGTTGTTTCGGCTCAAACGAGTCAAGATGAAACTCAAGTTGTTCCAATTTCAAACAACCGAAAATGAAGTACAAGTTGTTTTCACTTCAAACGATCTGGAATGAAGCACAAGTTGTTTCCAATTTCAATCTATCAATAATGAAGCAACAAGTTGTTTCGGGCTCACACGAGTCAAGAATGAAACTACAAGTTGATTACAATTTCAAACACCGAAAATGAAGCTAAAAGTTGTTTTTAACTTCAAACGAGTCTGAGAATAAGCTAAAGTTTTCCAACTTCAATTACAAATAAAAGCCTACAAGTTGTTTCCGGGCTAAACGAGTCCAGAATGAAACTACAAGTTGTTCCAATTCAACCACCGAAATGAATGTACAAGTTTGTTTTCAACTTAAAACGAGTCATGAGAATTGAAGCTACAAATGTTTCCAACTTCAATCACCAATAAGAAGCTACAAGTTGTTTCCGGCTCAACGAGTCAAGAAGAAACTACAAGTGATTGCAATTTAAACAACGAAAATGAAGCTTACAAGTTGTTTTTCAAACTTCAAACGAGTTCTGAATGAAGCTAACAAGTTGTTTCCAATTCAATCTAGTCAATAATGAAGTACAAGTGTTCCGGGCTCAAAGAGTCAAGAATGAAACTACAAGTTCGATTGCAATTAAACAACCGAAAATGAAGCTACAAGTTTTTCAACTATACACATATCTGGAATGAAGCTACAAGTTGTTTCCAACTTCAATCTAGTCATAATGAAGCTACAATTTTTTCGGCTCAAACGAGTCAAGAATGAACTACAGTTATTCCAATTTCAAACAACCGAAATGAATGTACAAGTTGTTTCAATTCAAACGAGTCTGGAATGAAGCTACAAGTTGTTTCCAACTTCAATCTAGTCCAATAATGAAGCAACAAGTTGTTTCCGGTCAAACGAGTCAAGAATGCAACACAAGTTGATTCAATTTCACAACCGAAAATGAACACAAGTTGTTTTAACTTCAAACGAGTCTGAATAAGCTAAAAGTTTTCCAACTTCAATCTACCATAATGAAGCTACAAGTTGTTTTCCGGCTAACGAGTCGAGAATGAACTACAAGTTGATTCCAATTCAACAACCGAAAATGAAGTACAGTTGTTTTCTCTTCAAACAGATCTGGAATGAGCTACAAGTTGTTCCAAGTCAAACTAGTCAATAATGAAGCTACAAGTTGTTTCCGGCTCAACGAGTCAGAATGAAACTACAAGTGTGCAATTAAACAACCGAAAATGAAGTTACAAGTTTTTTTCCAATCCAAAAGTCTGGAATGAAGCAACAAGTTGTTCAAATTAATAACATAGTCCATAATGAAAGCTACAAGTTGTTTCCGGGCGCAAAGTCAAGGAATGACAAGTGATTAAATTTCAAACACACGAAATGAAGTTATGTTTAACTACAACAGGTCTATAAAGAAAGTAAAATTGTTTCCAACTTCAATCTAGTCAATATGAAGACTCCAAGTTGTTTCCGGGCTCAGACGAGTCAAGAATGAAACTACAAGGATTCAATCTAAAACAACCGAAAATGAAGCTACAAGTTATTTTTTCAACTTCAAACGAGTTCGGAATATAAGCTAAACTTGTTTCCAACTTCATCTACCAATAATGAACTACAAGTTGTTTCCGGGCTCAAACGAGTCAAGAATGAAACTACAAGTTGATTCCAATTTCAAACAACCGAAAAATGAAGTAACAAGTTGTTTTTAACTCAAACGAGTGCTGGAATTGAAGCTACAAGTTGTTTCCAACTTCAATCTAGTCAATAATGAAGCTACAATTTGTTCCGGCTCAGACGAGCAAGAATGAACGACAAGTGAGCAATTTAAAACAACCGAAAAGAGCACAGTTTTTTTTTCAAATTCAAACGAGTCTGGAATGAAGCTACAAGTTGTTTCCAACTTCAATCTAGTCAATAATGAAGCTACAAGTTGTTTTCGGCTCAAACGAGTCAAGAATGAAACTACAAGTTGTTCACAATTTCAAACAACCGAAAATGAATGTACAATTGTTCAACTTCAAACGAGTCTGGAATGAAGCGACAAGTTGTTCCAACTTCATCTAGTCAATATAAGCAACAAGTTGTTTCCGGGCTCAAACGAGTCAAGAATGCAACTACAAGTTGATTAACAATTTCAACACAACCGAAAATGAAGCTCACAAGTTGTTTTAACTTCAAACGAGTCTAGAATAAAGCTAAAGCTATTTCCAACTTCAATTTACCAATAATGAAGCTACAAGTTTTCCGGGCTGAAACGAGGCGAGAATGAAACTACAAGTTGATTCCAATTTCAAACAACCGAAAATGAATGTACAAGTTGTTTTCAACTTCAAACGAGTCGGAATGAAGCTACAGTTGTTTCCAACTCAATCTAGTCATAATGAAGCTACAAGTTGTTTCCCGGCTCAGAACGAGTCAAGAATGAAACTACAAGTCGATTGCAATATGAAACAACCGAAAATGAAGCTACAGTTTTTTTCCAAATTCAAACGGTCTGGAATGAAGCAACAGTTGTTTCCAACTCAATCTAGTCAATAATGGAAGCTACAAGTTGTTTCCGGCGCTCAAACGAGTCAAGATGAAATTACAAGTTGTTTACAATTCAAACAACCGAAAATGAAGCTACAAGTTATTTTTAACTACAAACGAGTCTGGAAATAAAGCTAAAACGTGTTTCCAACTTCAATCTACCAATAATGAAGCACAAGTTGTTTCCGGCTCAAACGAGTCAAGAATGAAACTACAAGTTATTACAATTTCAAACAACCGAAAATGAAGCTACAAGTTGTTTTAACTTCAAATGAGTCTGAATGAAGCTACAAGTTGTTTCCAACTTCAATCTAGTCAATAATGAAGCTACAAGTTGTTTCCCGGCTCAGACGAGTCAAGAATGAAACAACAAGTCGATTGCCATCGAAACAACCGAAAATGAAGCTACAAGTTTTTTTTCAAATCAAACGAGTCTGGAATGAAGCTACAAGTTGTTTCCAACTTCAATCTAGTCAATAATGAAGCTACAAGTTGTTTCCAGCTCAAACGAGTCAAGAATGAACTACCAAGTTGATTCCAATTTCAAACAACCGAAAATGAATGTACAAGTTGTTTTCAACTTCAAACGAGTCGGAATGAAGCTACAAGTTGTTTTCCAACTTCAATCTAGTCAATAATGAAGCAACAAGTTTTTTCCGGCTCAAACGAGTCAAGAATGCAACTACAAGTTGATTACAATTTCAACAACCGAAAATGAACACAAGTTGTTTTTAACTTCAAACGAGTCTAGAATAAAGCTAAAAGCTATTTCCAACTTCAATTTAAATAAGAAGCTACAAGGTTGTTTCCGGGCTGAACGAGTCGAGAATGAAACTACAAGTTGATTCCAATTTCAAACAACCGAAAATGAATGTACAGTTGTTTTACAAACTTCAAACGATCCCTGGAAAGAAGAAGGCTACAAGTTGTTTCAACTTCAATCTAGTCAATAATGAAGCTACACATTGTTTCCCGGCTCAGACGAGTCAAGAATGAAACTACAAGTCGATTGCAATTGAAAACAACCGAAAATGAAGCTACAAGTTTTTTTTCCAAATTCAAACGAGTCTGGAATTGAAGCAACAAGTTTGTTTCCAACTTCAATCTAGTCAATAAGAACTACAAGTTGTTTCGGGCTCAACGAGTCAAGAATGAAATTACAAGTTGATTACAATTTCAAACAACCGAAAATGAAGCTACAAGTTTTTTTTAACTACAAACGAGTCTGGAATTAAGCTAAACTGTTTCCAACTTCAATCTACCAATAATGAAGCTACAAGTTGTTTCCGGCTCAAACGAGTCAAGAATGAAACTACAAGTTGATTGCAATTTCAAACAACCGAAAATGAAAGCTACAAGTTTTTTTTAATTCAAATGAGTCTGGAATGAAGCTACAAGTTGTTTCCAACATTCAATCTAGTCAATAAGAAGTACAAGTTGTTATTCCCGACCTCAATACGAGTTCAAGAAGGAAACTACAAGTCGATTCAATCGAACAACAAAAAATGAAGCTACAAGTTTTTTTAAATTCAAAAGAGTCTGGAATGAAGCTACAGTTGTTTCACACTCAATCAAAAAAAAAAAAAAAAATACAATAAGAAGCTACAAGTTGTTTCCAGGCTCAAACGAGTCAGAGATGAAACTACAAGTTGTTCCAATTTCAAACAACCGAAAATGAATGTACAAGTTGTTTTCAACTTCAAACGAGTCTGGAATGAAGCTACAAGTTGTTTCCAACTTCAATCTAGTCAATAATGAAGCAACAAGTTGTTTCCGGCTCAAACGATCAAAGATGAAACTACAAGTGATTGACAATTTCAAACAACCGAAAATGAAAGCTACAATTGTTTTTAACTTCAAACGAGTCTGAGAATAAAGCTAAAAGCTATTTCCAACTCAATTACCAAGAGAAGCTACAAGTGTTTCCGGGCTGAAACGAGTCGAGAATGAACTACAAGTTGATTCCAATTTCAAACAACCGAAAATGAATGTACAGTTGTTTTCAACAAACGAGTCTGGAATGAAGCTACAAGTTTTTTCCAACTTCAATCTAGTCAATAATAAGCTACAATTGTTCCCGCTCAGACGAGTCAAGAAGAAACTACAAGTCTCAATTGAAACAACCGAAAATGAAAGCTACAAGTGTTTTTTCAAATTCAAACGAGTCTGGAATGAAGCAACAAGTTGTTTCCAATCAATCTAGTCAATAAGAACTAAAGTTGTTTCGGGCTCAAGAGGTCAGAATGAAACACAAGTTGATTACAATTTCAAACAACCGAAAATGAAGCACAAGTTTTTTCAACTCAAACGAGGCTGGATGAAGCTACAATTGTTTCCACCTCAATCTAGTCAATAATGAAGCTACAGTTTTTTGGTTTTGGGCTCAAACGAGTCAAGAATGAAACTACAAGTTGATACATTTCAAACAACCGAAATGAATTACAAGTTGTTTTTCAACTTCAAACGAGTCTGGAATGAAGCTACAAGTTTGTTTCCAACTTCAATCTAGTCAATAATGAGCACAAGTTGTTTCCGGCTCAAACGAGTCAAGAATGCACTACAATTGAGTACAATTCCACAACCGAAATGAAGCCACAAGTTTTTTTAACTCAAACGAGTCTAAATAAAGCTAAAAGCTATTTCCAACTTCAATTTCCAATATGAAGCTACAAGTTGTTTCCGGGCTCAAACGAGTCGAGAAATGAAACTACAAGTTTATTCCAATTTCAAACAACCGAAAATATGTACAAGTTGTTTTCAACTTCAAACGAGTCTGGAATGAACTACAGGTTGTTTCCAACTTCAATCTAGTCAATAATGAAGCTACAAGTTGTTTTTTTCCTTCACGTCTGAAAGCACAAGTGTTTCACTTCAACACAATAATGAAGCTACAAGTTGTTTCGGCTCAAACGAGTCAAGATGAAATACAATGTTGACAATTTAACAAAAAAAGAAGCTACAGTTTTTAAACACAAACGATCTGAAATGAAAGCTAACCTTGGTTTCCAACTTCAATCTCCAATAATGAAGGCACAAGTTGTTTCGGGCTCCCAGACGAGTCAAGAATGAAAACACAGGTTTACATAGTTTCATCGAAACAACCGAAAATGAAAAAAAAAAAATGAAGCTACAAGTTTTTTTTCAAATTCAAACGAGTCTGGAATGAAGCTACAAGTTGTTTCCAACTTCAATCTAGTCAATAATGAAGCTACAAGTTGTTTCCAGGCTCAAACGAGTCAAGAATGAAACTACAAGTTGATTCCAATTTCAAACAACCGAAAATGAATGTACAAGTTGTTTTTCAACTTCAAACGAGTCTGGAATGAAGCTACAAGTTGTTTCCAACTTCAATCTAGTCAATAATGAAGCAACAAGTTGTTTCCGGGCTCAAACGAGTCAAGAATGCAACTACAAGTTGATTACAATTTCAAACAACCGAAAATGAAGCTACAAGTTGTTTTCAACTTCAAACGAGTCTGGAATGAAGCTACAAGTTGTTTCCAACCTCAATCTAGTCAATAATGAAGCTACAAGTTGTTTCTGGGCTCAAACGAGTCAAGAATGAGACTACAAGTTGATTACAATTTCAAACAACCGAAAATGAATGTACAAGTTGTTTTCAACTTCAAACGAGTCTGGAATGAAGCTACAAGTTGTTTCCAACTTCAATCTAGTCAATAATGAAGCAACAAGTTGTTTCCGGGCTCAAACGAGTCAAGAATGCAACTACAAGTTGATTACAATTTCAAACAACCGAAAATGAAGCTACAAGTTGTTTTTAACTTCAAACGAGTCTAGAATAAAGCTAAAAGCTATTTCCAACTTCAATTTACCAATAATGAAGCTACAAGTTGTTTCCGGGCTGAAACGAGTCGAGAATGAAACTACAAGTTGATTCCAATGTCAAACAACCGAAAATGAATATACAAGTTGTTTTCAACTTCAAACGAGTCTGGAATGAAGCTACAAGTTGTTTCCAACTTCAATCTAGTCAATAATGAAGCTACAAGTTGTTTCCCGGCTCAGACGAGTCAAGAATGAAACTACAAGTCGATTGCAATATGAAACAACCGAAAATGAAGCTACAAGTTTTTTTCCAAATTCAAACGAGTCTGGAATGAAGCAACAAGTTGTTTCCAACTTCAATCTAGTCAATAATGAAGCTACAAGTTGTTTCCGGGCTCAAACGAGTCAAGAATGAAATTACAAGTTGTTTACAATTTCAAACAACCGAAAATGAAGCTACAAGTTATTTTTAACTACAAACGAGTCTGAAATAAAGCTAAAACTTGTTTCCAACTTCAATCTACCAATAATGAAGCTACAAGTTGTTTCCGGGCTCAAACGAGTCAAGAATGAAACTACAAGTTGATTACAATTTCAAACAACCGAAAATGAAGCTACAAGTTGTTTTTAACTTCAAATGAGTCTGGAATGAAGCTACAAGTTGTTTCCAACTTCAATCTAGTCAATAATGAAGCTCCAAGTTGTTTCCCGGCTCAGACGAGTCAAGAATGAAACTACAAGTCGATTGCAATCTGAAACAACCGAAAATGAAGCTACAAGTTTTTTTTCAAATTCAAACGAGTCTGGAATGAAGCTACAAGTTGTTTCCAACTTCAATCTAGTCAATAATGAAGCTACAAGTTGTTTCCAGGCTCAAACGAGTCAAGAATGAAACTACAAGTTGCTTCCAATTTCAAACAACCGAAAATGAATGTACAAGTTGTTTTCAACTTCAAACGAGTCTGGAATGAAGCTACAAGTTGTTTCCAATTTCAATCTAGTCAATAATGAAGCAACAAGTTGTTTCCGGGCTCAAACGAGTCAAGAATGAAACTACAAGTTGATTACAATTTCAAACAACCGAAAATGAAGCTACAAGTTGTTTTTAACTTCAAACGAGTCTAGAATAAAGCTAAAAGCTATTTCCAACTTCAATTTACCAATAATGAAGCTACAAGTTGTTTCCGGGCTGAAACGAGTCGAGAATGAAACTACAAGTTGATTCCAATTTCAAACAACCGAAAATGAATGTACAAGTTGTTTTCAACTTTAAACGAGTCTGGAATGAAGCTACAAGTTGTTTCCAACTTCAATCTAGTCAATAATGAAGCTACAAGTTGTTTCCCGGCTCAGACGAGTCAAGAATGAAACTACAAGTCGATTGCAATTTGAAACAACCGAAAATGAAGCTACAAGTTTTTTTCAAATTCAAACGAGTCTGGAATGAAGCAACAAGTTGTTTCCAAATTCAATCTAGTCAATAATGAAACTACAAGTTGTTTCCGGGCTCAAAAGAGTCAAGAATGAAACTACAAGTTGATTACAATTTCAAACAACCGAAAATGAAGCTACAAGTTGTTTTCAACTTCAAACGAGTCTGGAATGAAGCTACAAGTTGTTTCCAACCTCAATCTAGTCAATAATGAAGCTACAATTTTTTTCTGGGCTCAAACGAGTCAAGAATGAAACTACAAGTTGATTACAATTTCAAACAACCGAAAATGAATGTACAAGTTGTTTTCAACTTCAAACGAGTCTGGAATGAAGCTACAAGTTGTTTCCAACTTCAATCTAGTCAATAATGAAGCAACAAGTTGTTTCCGGGCTCAAACGAGTCAAGAATGCAACTACAAGTTGATTACAATTTCACACAACCGAAAATGAAGCCACAAGTTGTTTTTAACTTCAAACGAGTCTAGAATAAAGCTAAAAGCTATTTCCAACTTCAATTTACCAATAATGAAGCTACAAGTTGTTTCCGGGCTGAAACGAGTCGAGAATGAAACTACAAGTTGATTCCAATTTCAAACAACCGAAAATGAATGTACAAGTTGTTTTCAACTTCAAACAAGTCTGGAATGAAGCTACAAGTTGTTTCCAACTTCAATCTAGTCAATAATGAAGCTACAAGTTGTTTCCCGGCTCAGACGAGTCAAGAATGAAACTACAAGTCGATTGCAATATGAAACAACCGAAAATGAAGCTACAAGTTTTTTTCCAAATCCAAACGAGTCTGGAATGAAGCAACAAGTTGTTTCCAACTTCAATCTAGTCAATAATGAAGCTACAAGTTGTTTCCGGGCTCAAACGAGTCAAGAATGAAATTACAAGTTGTTTACAATTTCAAACAACCGAAAATGAAGCTACAAGTTATTTTTAACTACAAACGAGTCTAAAATAAAGCTAAAACTTGTTTCCAACTTCAATCTACCAATAATGAAGCTACAAGTTGTTTCCGGGCTCAGACGAGTCAAGAATGAAACTACAGGTCGATTGCAATCTGAAACAACCGAAAATGAAGCTACAAGTTTTTTTTCAAATTCAAACGAGTCTGGAATGAAGCTACAAGTTGTTTCCAACTTCAATCTAGTCAATAATGAAGCTACAAGTTGTTTCCAGGCTCAAACGAGTCAAGAATGAAACTACAAGTTGATTCCAATTTCAAACAACCGAAAATGAATGTACAAGTTGTTTTCAACTTCAAACGAGTCTGGAATGAAGCTACAAGTTGTTTCCAACTTCAATCTAGTCAATAATGAAGCAACAAGTTGTTTCCGGGCTCAAACGAGTCAAGAATGCAACTACAAGTTGATTACAATTTCAAACAACCGAAAATGAAGCTACAAGTTGTTTTCAACTTCAAACGAGTCTGGAATGAAGCTACAAGTTGTTTCCAACCTCAATCTAGTCAATAATGAAGCTACAAGTTTTTTCTGGGCTCAAACGAGTCAAGAATGAGACTACAAGTTGATTACAATTTCAAACAACCGAAAATGAATGTACAAGTTGTTTTCAACTTCAAACGAGTCTGGAATGAAGCTACAAGTTGTTTCCAACTTCAATCTAGTCAATAATGAAGCAACAAGTTGTTTCCGGGCTCAAACGAGTCAAGAATGCAACTACAAGTTGATTACAATTTCACACAACCGAAAATGAAGCCACAAGTTGTTTTTAACTTCAAACGAGTCTAGAATAAAGCTAAAAGCTATTTCCAACTTCAATTTACCAGTAATGAAGCTACAAGTTGTTTCCGGGCTGAAACGAGTCGAGAATGAAACTACAAGTTGATTCCAATGTCAAACAACCGAAAATGAATATACAAGTTGTTTTCAACTTCAAACGAGTCTGGAATGAAGCTACAAGTTGTTTCCAACTTCAATCTAGTCAATAATGAAGCTACAAGTTGTTTCCCGGCTCAGACGAGTCAAGAATGAAACTACAAGTCGATTGCAATATGAAACAACCGAAAATGAAGCTACAAGTTTTTTTCCAAATTCAAACGAGTCTGGAATGAAGCAACAAGTTGTTTCCAACTTCAATCTAGTCAATAATGAAGCTACAAGTTGTTTCCGGGCTCAAACGAGTCAAGAATGAAATTACAAGTTGTTTACAATTTCAAACAACCGAAAATGAAGCTACAAGTTATTTTTAACTACAAACGAGTCTGAAATAAAGCTAAAACTTGTTTCCAACTTCAATCTACCAATAATGAAGCTACAAGTTGTTTCCGGGCTCAAACGAGTCAAGAATGAAACTACAAGTTGATTACAATTTCAAACAACCGAAAATGAAGCTACAAGTTGTTTTTAACTTCAAATGAGTCTGGAATGAAGCTACAAGTTGTTTCCAACTTCAATCTAGTCAATAATGAAGCTACAAGTTGTTTCCCGGCTCAGACGAGTCAAGAATGAAACTACAAGTCGATTGCAATCTGAAACAACCGAAAATGAAGCTACAAGTTTTTTTCAAATTCAAACGAGTCTGGAATGAAGCTACAAGTTGTTTCCAACTTCAATCTAGTCAATAATGAAGCTACAAGTTGTTTCCAGGCTCAAACGAGTCAAGAATGAAACTACAAGTTGATTCCAATTTCAAACAACCGAAAATGAATGTACAAGTTGTTTTCAACTTCAAACGAGTCTGGAATGAAGCTACAAGTTGTTTCCAACTTCAATCTAGTCAATAATGAAGCAACAAGTTGTTTCCGGGCTCAAACGAGTCAAGAATGCAACTACAAGTTGATTACAATTTCACACAACCGAAAATGAAGCCACAAGTTGTTTTTAACTTCAAACGAGTCTAGAATAAAGCTAAAAGCTATTTCCAACTTCAATTTACCAGTAATGAAGCTACAAGTTGTTTCCGGGCTGAAACGAGTCGAGAATGAAACTACAAGTTGATTCCAATTTCAAACAACCGAAAATGAATGTACAAGTTGTTTTCAACTTCAAACGAGTCTGGAATGAAGCTACAAGTTGTTTCCAACTTCAATCTAGTCAATAATGAAGCTACAAGTTGTTTCCCGGCTCAGACGAGTCAAGAATGAAACTACAAGTCGATTGCAATATGAAACAACCGAAAATGAAGCTACAAGTTTTTTTCCAAATTCAAACGAGTCTGGAATGAAGCAACAAGTTGTTTCCAACTTCAATCTAGTCAATAATGAAGCTACAAGTTGTTTCCGGGCTCAAACGAGTCAAGAATGAAATTACAAGTTGTTTACAATTTCAAACAACCGAAAATGAAGCTACAAGTTATTTTTAACTACAAACGAGTCTGGAATAAAGCTAAAACTTGTTTCCAACTTCAATCTACCAATAATGAAGCTACAAGTTGTTTCCGGGCTCAAACGAGTCAAGAATGAAACTACAAGTTGATTACAATTTCAAACAACCGAAAATGAAGCTACAAGTTGTTTTTAACTTCAAATGAGTCTGGAATGAAGCTACAAGTTGTTTCCAACTTCAATCTAGTCAATAATGAAGCTCCAAGTTGTTTCCCGGCTCAGACGAGTCAAGAATGAAACTACAAGTCGATTGCAATCTGAAACAACCGAAAATGAAGCTACAAGTTTTTTTTCAAATTCAAACGAGTCTGGAATGAAGCTACAAGTTGTTTCCAACTTCAATCTAGTCAATAATGAAGCTACAAGTTGTTTCCAGGCTCAAACGAGTCAAGAATGAAACTACAAGTTGCTTCCAATTTCAAACAACCGAAAATGAATGTACAAGTTGTTTTCAACTTCAAACGAGTCTGGAATGAAGCTACAAGTTGTTTCCAACTTCAATCTAGTCAATAATGAAGCAACAAGTTGTTTCCGGGCTCAAACGAGTCAAGAATGAAACTACAAGTTGATTACAATTTCAAACAACCGAAAATGAAGCTACAAGTTGTTTTTAACTTCAAACGAGTCTAGAATAAAGCTAAAAGCTATTTCCAACTTCAATTTACCAATAATGAAGCTACAAGTTGTTTCCGGGCTGAAACGAGTCGAGAATGAAACTACAAGTTGATTCCAATTTCAAACAACCGAAAATGAATGTACAAGTTGTTTTCAACTTTAAACGAGTCTGGAATGAAGCTACAAGTTGTTTCCAACTTCAATCTAGTCAATAATGAAGCTACAAGTTGTTTCCCGGCTCAGACGAGTCAAGAATGAAACTACAAGTCGATTGCAATTTGAAACAACCGAAAATGAAGCTACAAGTTTTTTTTCAAATTCAAACGAGTCTGGAATGAAGCAACAAGTTGTTTCCAAATTCAATCTAGTCAATAATGAAACTACAAGTTGTTTCCGGGCTCAAAAGAGTCAAGAATGAAACTACAAGTTGATTACAATTTCAAACAACCGAAAATGAAGCTACAAGTTGTTTTCAACTTCAAACGAGTCTGGAATGAAGCTACAAGTTGTTTCCAACCTCAATCTAGTCAATAATGAAGCTACAAGTTTTTTCTGGGCTCAAACGAGTCAAGAATGAAACTACAAGTTGATTACAATTTCAAACAACCGAAAATGAATGTACAAGTTGTTTTCAACTTCAAACGAGTCTGGAATGAAGCTACAAGTTGTTTCCAACTTCAATCTAGTCAATAATGAAGCAACAAGTTGTTTCCGGGCTCAAACGAGTCAAGAATGCAACTACAAGTTGATTACAATTTCACACAACCGAAAATGAAGCCACAAGTTGTTTTTAACTTCAAACGAGTCTAGAATAAAGCTAAAAGCTATTTCCAACTTCAATTTACCAATAATGAAGCTACAAGTTGTTTCCGGGCTGAAACGAGTCGAGAATGAAACTACAAGTTGATTCCAATTTCAAACAACCGAAAATGAATGTACAAGTTGTTTTCAACTTCAAACAAGTCTGGAATGAAGCTACAAGTTGTTTCCAACTTCAATCTAGTCAATAATGAAGCTACAAGTTGTTTTCAACTTCAAACGAGTCTGGAATGAAGCTACAAGTTGTTTCCAACTTCAATCTAGTCAATAATGAAGCTACAAGTTGTTTCCGGGCTCAAACGAGTCAAGAATGAAATTACAAGTTGTTTACAATTTTTAACAACCGAAAATGAAGCTACAAGTTATTTTAAACTACAAACGAGTCTAAAATAAAGCTAAAACCTGTTTCCAACTTCAATCTACCAATAATGAAGCTACAAGTTGTTTCCGGGCTCAGACGAGTCAAGAATGAAACTACAGGTCGATTGCAATCTGAAACAACCGAAAATGAAGCTACAAGTTTTTTTTCAAATTCAAACGAGTCTGGAATGAAGCTACAAGTTGTTTCCAACTTCAATCTAGTCAATAATGAAGCTACAAGTTGTTTCCAGGCTCAAACGAGTCAAGAATGAAACTACAAGTTGATTCCAATTTCAAACAACCGAAAATGAATGTACAAGTTGTTTTCAACTTCAAACGAGTCTGGAATGAAGCTACAAGTTGTTTCCAACTTCAATCTAGTCAATAATGAAGCAACAAGTTGTTTCCGGGCTCAAACGAGTCAAGAATGCAACTACAAGTTGATTACAATTTCAAACAACCGAAAATGAAGCTACAAGTTGTTTTCAACTTCAAACGAGTCTGGAATGAAGCTACAAGTTGTTTCCAACCTCAATCTAGTCAATAATGAAGCTACAAGTTTTTTCTGGGCTCAAACGAGTCAAGAATGAGACTACAAGTTGATTACAATTTCAAACAACCGAAAATGAATGTACAAGTTGTTTTCAACTTCAAACGAGTCTGGAATGAAGCTACAAGTTGTTTCCAACTTCAATCTAGTCAATAATGAAGCAACAAGTTGTTTCCGGGCTCAAACGAGTCAAGAATGCAACTACAAGTTGATTACAATTTCACACAACCGAAAATGAAGCCACAAGTTGTTTTTAACTTCAAACGACTCTAGAATAAAGCTAAAAGCTATTTCCAACTTCAATTTACCAGTAATGAAGCTACAAGTTGTTTCCGGGCTGAAACGAGTCGAGAATGAAACTACAAGTTGATTCCAATTTCAAACAACCGAAAATGAATGTACAAGTTGTTTTCAACTTCAAACGAGTCTGGAATGAAGCTACAAGTTGTTTCCAACTTCAATCTAGTCAATAATGAAGCTACAAGTTGTTTCCCGGCTCAGACGAGTCAAGAATGAAACTACAATACGATTGCAATATGAAACAACCGAAAATGAAGCTACAAGTTTTTTTCCAAATTCAAACGAGTCTGGAATGAAGCAACAAGTTGTTTCCAACTTCAATCTAGTCAATAATGAAGCTACAAGTTGTTTCCGGGCTCAAACGAGTCAAGAATGAAATTACAAGTTGTTTACAATTTCAAACAACCGAAAATGAAGCTACAAGTTATTTTTAACTACAAACGAGTCTGAAATAAAGCTAAAACTTGTTTCCAACTTCAATCTACCAATAATGAAGCTACAAGTTGTTTCCGGGCTCAAACGAGTCAAGAATGAAACTACAAGTTGATTACAATTTCAAACAACCGAAAATGAAGCTACAAGTTGTTTTTAACTTCAAATGAGTCTGGAATGAAGCTACAAGTTGTTTCCAACTTCAATCTAGTCAATAATGAAGCTACAAGTTGTTTCCCGGCTCAGACGAGTCAAGAATGAAACTACAAGTCGATTGCAATCTGAAACAACCGAAAATGAAGCTACAAGTTTTTTTTCAAATTCAAACGAGTCTGGAATGAAGCTACAAGTTGTTTCCAACTTCAATCTAGTCAATAATGAAGCTACAAGTTGTTTCCAGGCTCAAACGAGTCAAGAATGAAACTACAAGTTGATTCCAATTTCAAACAACCGAAAATGAATGTACAAGTTGTTTTCAACTTCAAACGAGTCTGGAATGAAGCTACAAGTTGTTTCCAACTTCAATCTAGTCAATAATGAAGCAACAAGTTGTTTCCGGGCTCAAACGAGTCAAGAATGCAACTACAAGTTGATTACAATTTCAAACAACCGAAAATGAAGCTACAAGTTGTTTTTAACTTCAAACGAGTCTAGAATAAAGCTAAAAGCTATTTCCAACTTCAATTTACCAATAATGAAGCTACAAGTTGTTTCCGGGCTGAAACGAGTCGAGAATGAAACTACAAGTTGATTCCAATTTCAAACAACCGAAAATGAATGTACAAGTTGTTTTCAACTTCAAACGAGTCTGGAATGAAGCTACAAGTTGTTTCCAACTTCAATCTAGTCAATAATGAAGCTACAAGTTGTTTCCCGGCTCAGACGAGTCAAGAATGAAACTACAAGTCGATTGCAATATGAAACAACCGAAAATGAAGCTACAAGTTTTTTTCCAAATTCAAACGAGTCTGGAATGAAGCAACAAGTTGTTTCCAACTTCAATCTAGTCAATAATGAAGCTACAAGTTGTTTCCGGGCTCAAACGAGTCAAGAATGAAATTACAAGTTGTTTACAATTTCAAACAACCGAAAATGAAGCTACAAGTTATTTTTAACTACAAACGAGTCTGGAATAAAGCTAAAACTTGTTTCCAACTTCAATCTACCAATAATGAAGCTACAAGTTGTTTCCGGGCTCAAACGAGTCAAGAATGAAACTACAAGTTGATTACAATTTCAAACAACCGAAAATGAAGCTACAAGTTGTTTTTAACTTCAAATGAGTCTGGAATGAAGCTACAAGTTGTTTCCAACTTCAATCTAGTCAATAATGAAGCTACAAGTTGTTTCCCGGCTCAGACGAGTCAAGAATGAAACTACAAGTCGATTGCAATCTGAAACAACCGAAAATGAAGCTACAAGTTTTTTTTCAAATTCAAACGAGTCTGGAATGAAGCTACAAGTTGTTTCCAACTTCAATCTAGTCAATAATGAAGCTACAAGTTGTTTCCAGGCTCAAACGAGTCAAGAATGAAACTACAAGTTGATTCCAATTTCAAACAACCGAAAATGAATGTACAAGTTGTTTTCAACTTCAAACGAGTCTGGAATGAAGCTACAAGTTGTTTCCAACTTCAATCTAGTCAATAATGAAGCAACAAGTTGTTTCCGGGCTCAAACGAGTCAAGAATGCAACTACAAGTTGATTACAATTTCAAACAACCGAAAATGAAGCTACAAGTTGTTTTTAACTTCAAACGAGTCTAGAATAAAGCTAAAAGCTATTTCCAACTTCAATTTACCAATAATGAAGCTACAAGTTGTTTCCGGGCTGAAACGAGTCGAGAATGAAACTACAAGTTGATTCCAATTTCAAACAACCGAAAATGAATGTACAAGTTGTTTTCAACTTCAAACGAGTCTGGAATGAAGCTACAAGTTGTTTCCAACTTCAATCTAGTCAATAATGAAGCTACAAGTTGTTTCCCGGCTCAGACGAGTCAAGAATGAAACTACAAGTCGATTGCAATATGAAACAACCGAAAATGAAGCTACAAGTTTTTTTCCAAATTCAAACGAGTCTGGAATGAAGCAACAAGTTGTTTCCAACTTCAATCTAGTCAATAATGAAGCTACAAGTTGTTTCCGGGCTCAAACGAGTCAAGAATGAAATTACAAGTTGTTTACAATTTCAAACAACCGAAAATGAAGCTACAAGTTATTTTTAACTACAAACGAGTCTGGAATAAAGCTAAAACTTGTTTCCAACTTCAATCTACCAATAATGAAGCTACAAGTTGTTTCCGGGCTCAAACGAGTCAAGAATGAAACTACAAGTTGATTACAATTTCAAACAACCGAAAATGAAGCTACAAGTTGTTTTTAACTTCAAATGAGTCTGGAATGAAGCTACAAGTTGTTTCCAACTTCAATCTAGTCAATAATGAAGCTCCAAGTTGTTTCCCGGCTCAGACGAGTCAAGAATGAAACTACAAGTCGATTGCAATCTGAAACAACCGAAAATGAAGCTACAAGTTTTTTTTCAAATTCAAACGAGTCTGGAATGAAGCTACAAGTTGTTTCCAACTTCAATCTAGTCAATAATGAAGCTACAAGTTGTTTCCAGGCTCAAACGAGTCAAGAATGAAACTACAAGTTGCTTCCAATTTCAAACAACCGAAAATGAATGTACAAGTTGTTTTCAACTTCAAACGAGTCTGGAATGAAGCTACAAGTTGTTTCCAACTTCAATCTAGTCAATAATGAAGCAACAAGTTGTTTCCGGGCTCAAACGAGTCAAGAATGAAACTACAAGTTGATTACAATTTCAAACAACCGAAAATGAAGCTACAAGTTGTTTTTAACTTCAAACGAGTCTAGAATAAAGCTAAAAGCTATTTCCAACTTCAATTTACCAATAATGAAGCTACAAGTTGTTTCCAGGCTGAAACGAGTCGAGAATGAAACTACAAGTTGATTCCAATTTCAAACAACCGAAAATGAATGTACAAGTTGTTTTCAACTTTAAACGAGTCTGGAATGAAGCTACAAGTTGTTTCCAACTTCAATCTAGTCAATAATGAAGCTACAAGTTGTTTCCCGGCTCAGATGAGTCAAGAATGAAACTACAAGTCGATTGCAATTTGAAACAACCGAAAATGAAGCTACAAGTTTTTTTTCAAATTCAAACGAGTCTGGAATGAAGCAACAAGTTGTTTCCAACTTCAATCTAGTCAATAATGAGGCTACAAGTTGTTTCCGGGCTCAAACGAGTCAAGAATGAAATTACAAGTTGATTACAATTTCAAACAACCGAAAATGAAGCTACAAGTTGTTTTTAACTACAAACGAGTCTGGAATAAAGCTAAAACTTGTTTCCAACTTCAATCTACCAATAATGAAGCTACAAGTTGTTTCCGAGCTCAAACGAGTCAAGAATGAAACTACAAGTTTATTCCAATTTCAAACAACCGAAAATGAATGTAAAAGTTGTTTTCAACTTCAAACGAGTCTGGAATGAAGCTACAAGTTGTTTCCAAATTCAATCTAGTCAATAATGAAACTACAAGTTGTTTCCGGGCTCAAAAGAGTCAAGAATGAAACTACAAGTTGATTACAATTTCAAACAACCGAAAATGAAGCTACAAGTTGTTTTCAACTTCAAACGAGTCTGGAATGAAGCTACAAGTTGTTTCCAACCTCAATCTAGTCAATAATGAAGCTACAAGTTTTTTCTGGGCTCAAACGAGTCAAGAATGAAACTACAAGTTGATTACAATTTCAAACAACCGAAAATGAATGTACAAGTTGTTTTCAACTTCAAACGAGTCTGGAATGAAGCTACAAGTTGTTTCCAACTTCAATCTAGTCAATAATGAAGCAACAAGTTGTTTCCGGGCTCAAACGAGTCAAGAATGCAACTACAAGTTGATTACAATTTCACACAACCGAAAATGAAGCCACAAGTTGTTTTTAACTTCAAACGAGTCTAGAATAAAGCTAAAAGCTATTTCCAACTTCAATTTACCAATAATGAAGCTACAAGTTGTTTCCGGGCTGAAACGAGTCGAGAATGAAACTACAAGTTGATTCCAATTTCAAACAACCGAAAATGAATGTACAAGTTGTTTTCAACTTCAAACGAGTCTGGAATGAAGCTACAAGTTGTTTCCAACTTCAATCTAGTCAATAATGAAGCTACAAGTTGTTTCCCGGCTCAGACGAGTCAAGAATGAAACTACAAGTCGATTGCAATATGAAACAACCGAAAAAGAAGCTACAAGTTTTTTTCCAAATTCAAACGAGTCTGGAATGAAGCAACAAGTTGTTTCCAACTTCAATCTAATAATGAAGCTACAAGTTGTTTCCGGGCTCAGACGAGTCAAGAATGAAATTACAAGTTGTTTACAATTTCAAACAACCGAAAATGAAGCTACAAGTTATTTTTAACTACAAACGAGTCTGGAATAAAGCTAAAACTTGTTTCCAACTTCAATCTACCAATAATGAAGCTACAGGTTGTTTCCGGGCTCAAACAAGTCAAGAATGAAACTACAAGTTGATTACATTTTCAAACAACCGAAAATGAAGCTACAAGTTGTTTTTAACTTCAAAAGAGTCTGGAATGAAGCTACAAGTTGTTTCCAACTTCAATCTAGTCAATAATGAAGCTACAAGTTGGTTCCCGGCTCAGACGAGTCAAGAATGAAACTACAAGTCGATTGCAATTTGAAACAACCGAAAATGAAGCTACAAGTTTTTTTTCAAATTCAAACGAGTCTGGAATGAAGCTACAAGTTGTTTCCAACTTCAATCTAGTCAATAATGAAGCTACAAGTTGTTTTCAGGCTCAAACGAGTCAAGAATGAAACTACAAGTCGATTCCAATTTCAAACAACCGAAAATGAATGTACAAGTTGTTTTCAACTTCAAACGAGTCTGGAATGAAGCTACAAGTTGTTTTCAACTTCAATCTAGTCAATAATGAAGCTACAAGTTGTTTCCAGGCTCAAACGAGTCAAGAATGAAACTACAAGTTGATTCCAATTTCAAACAACCGAAAATGAATGTACAAGTTCTCTTTTCTTTCTCAAAATCCAAACCCTTCCGCCTCTTTTCTGTTCTCTCGCTCAAATCCCTCACTTAAATTTCTTATTATATTTATATAAACACTTATTTTCTTTCGGTCTTTCCAGGATGAGCTCCAACTGTGATTCTGATGGTTGCCCTGTTGATCATGACGGCAACAAGCTCGAGGATGGGGTTTTCCATTCTAGTGCTCGGGTTGCTGTTCGTAGTGATATTTTCCATGAAATCTTTTCGGGTACTGGGAAAGATATGTCTGGGATGCATATTGATGCACACCCTCTTGAGGGGTCTTGGGTTCGCTCCAGTTCCTTGGTAGGCGGTATACCGGTGGTGGAGCAAGTTGAGGTTGAGGATCTTGGTGAGGATTCTGGAAGTGACGAGCCTCTCTCGCCGAAATCAGCTATGGAGCTCTGCAAGAATGAAACCAGTGCTACTGTCCATGCTATGCTCAGAACTTCTAAGCACGAGCGAGATGCTCTAATTGATACTAGGAGGAAGCTTACGGATGCCTTGGGTTTTTTGAAATCTCAGGGTTTTAAGGAGGAACAGATCTTCGACAAACAGCTCAAAGATGGGTTTGGGGGTCTTCGTATCCCGTCTCGTGATGAGTTTGGCTTGCCTAAACTCGGTGTCAAACCTCAAAGTGGTGAGTCTCAGACCACTGGTAATCCTTTTGTTGAGAAATTAAAGCAAAAAGTTGAGCTTAGAACTGCAGATGATATGTTTGATAAATTGCCCAAGTCGCAAACTCCAGTTTTTGTTGAAGCATCGAAGGTGTCTGAGGAGGTTCCTAAGTCTCCTAAGCCCTCTGTAGGTGTTTTGGGTGCTGATTCTCAACCAAAATCTTGGTCCCAAGTTGTTAAAGAGCCAAGTTCCTCGGTAAAAAAGGTTAGCTTCTCTTATTTACCACCTCCTGCTGGGGAATCCATTGTTAGTCCTCCGGATGATGTTAAAAGAGATGGTATGAACAAGTTAAAGACTACTATTGTCGGGTCTTTCACTAAAGGCACTGCTTCGTATCAAAGAGTTGTGGACTTCGCTAACAAGTTCTGGAAAGGAAGGGGCCTCGTCCATGTTGGGCAGAAAGACAGTAACACATTCTTGTTCCGTTTTGACTCTGAATTTGAGATGAACAAGATCTTGTCGAAAGGCACTTGGTATGTGGACAGAAGACCTTTAGTTGTTCATGCTTGGGGTACTAAGGTCAATTCTGTCACCACTATGCCACTTTGGGTGAGGTTTGATGGAGTACCTGATTGTTATTGGAATGAACAATGCCTTAGCAGATTGGCTAGTGCAATTGGGCCACCTCTTTGTGCTGATGAGCTGACATCAAAATTGGAGGTGCTTCCCTTTGCAAAAATGTGTGTTAATTACACCATTGGAGATGTCCTCCCAACCTCAATTCCTGTTACTGTCCTTGATCCTTGCTCTGGTGACAAGAAAATTGACAAGGTTCTGGTTAGCTATCCTAATCGCCATCTTATTTGCACTGCTTGCAAGTCCCTTGGCCATTTAATTGGCTCCTGCCCTTCTGTTACGAGGAAATGGGTTCAAAAATCTAATGCTAATGATGGTTCTGTGGATGCTCCCCACAAGAACAGTCCTGCCGCCACTCCTGTAGTAAAGGTCACTGATAGCAAACTTCACAGCCCTGATCCTACTGTGAGTGATACTGTTCCATCAGGAAGTCAGACCAAGGGTGTTGAACGTACTCCTGCTAAAATTGGTCTTGTTTCTCCTGCTGACCAGGGTTCGGATGAATCTGCCACACCAGCAAAAAATTTTCGTAATCTCAGAAATGTCGATGAAGTTGATATGAAAACTGGAGTTCAGATGGAAAGTTCTGATGTTGGAGAGTTTCAGTTGACTAGATCTCAGCGCAAGCGGCTCAAACGCGCTAAGGGGAAGTCCCCTGCTAACTCTTAATCTTAAATTATGCATTACGACCTTTGTACATATAATATTAGAGGTCTAAATAACAAGCAGTCTTTTGTCAAGGATTTCATTGATTTACATCACTTGTCTTTTATTGTTCTGTTGGAAACTCATGTACTGGAAACTTCAGCTTTGTCTATTTCTAAATTTATTGGTCCTAAGTTCTCGTGGCTGTTTAATTATTCTCAGCACTATCATGGCCGTATCTGGATTGGTTTTGACCCCAAAGTTTGGAAGGTAACTTCTATGGTCTGCTCTGCTCAGCATCACACATGTAGTATTTTGAGAATTGATGGTGGGCTTGAGTTCTATGCTTCTTTTATCTACGGTTCTAATGCTTTAATGGAACGTAGAGCTTTATGGGCTGATTTGTTGGAATTCAAGGCTTCTATTCCTTCCCATGCCAGTTGGTGTGCTCTAGGTGATTTTAATGCTTGTAGATGCCCGTCTGAAGCTAGTAATGGGGTTAATTGGACCTCGGCAATGGTTGATTTTAATGATTTCTTGGCCGCCAGTGGTTTCTCTGATCTTAGAACCACTGGTAATGCTTTCACTTGGTGGGACTGCTGTATTGCCTCCCCTGTTTTCAAGAGATTAGACAGATGCTTGGTCAATGAAGGATGGTTGCAGCATTTTAATTTGTCCCAAACCTTTGTTTTGCACAAGGGACTCTCTGATCACTGTCCCATTGCTGTTCATCTTGGTATGCCAGCGGAGAATTTGGTAAAGCCTTTTCAATTCTTCAATCATCTTATTCTCCATAATGATTTCCTCCGAACTGTGAAGGATGCTTGGTCCACTAATATTTCTGGTGATCCTTGGTTTATTTTGACTGGCAAGCTTAAAAAGGTGAAATCTGCATTGCGACTTCTTAATAAGCAGTCGGGAAACATTCACAGTAAACTCCAAGAGGCCCGAAATACCCTGTTTTCTTTCCAGGATTCTCTTCCAAGTATTCCTTCTGCTGATCTTCTCCTTCATGAGAAATTGTTGATCCAGGAGCTTCAAAATGCTTGCTACAATGAAGAACTTTTTCTCAAGCAAAAATCTTGTGTTCATTGGCTCAAAGTGGGAGATTCAAATAATCGTTTCTTTTCTAATGCTTGTCGAAACAGGTGGAATAGCAACAAAATTTTATCGCTTAAAGACCAGGATGGCAATATTGTCACTTCTCACAGTGATATTTCTAGGGTGGCTGTTGACCATTACTCTAATTTGATGGGACATGCTTTTCCGGTTAATGCTCTTCCTGATGATATTCAGACTCCCATGCTCTCTGAATCCCAGATTCTTATGCTTTCTCGGCCATTTGACAAAGATGATATTCTCAACACCCTCAAATCTATGGCCAAGAATAAATGCTCGGGTCCGGATGGTTTCACTGTTGAGTTTTATTTGGCTACTTGGGACATTGTTGGGGATAATGTTTGCTCGGCTGTGCTTCATTTCTTTCGCAATTCGCACCTCCCCAGAATTATTAATGCCACTGCATTATCTTTAATTCCGAAAGGGCCTTCTTCGGAGTCTATGAATGATTTCAGACCCATTGCGTGTTGCAACGTTCTGTACAAGTGCATTACCAAGATGATTTCTCTTCGCCTTAAACTGGTTTTACCCTCTCTCATTTCCCTTCCTCAGACTGCCTTTGTTCCAGGAAGGAAAATCGGGGATAACATTCTCCTTAGCCAAGCATTGTTTCGAGATTATCATCTTACCTCCGGGCCTCCTCGATGTGCTTTCAAGATTGATCTTCGGAAAGTTTTTGACTCCATTAGCTGGGAATTTGTTCATTCAATTCTGGTAAAGTATGGTTTCCCTGTTACTTTCATTCAATGGATTATGACTTGCATTACTGGGGCCATGTTATCAGTCAAAGTCAATGGCTGTCTTGAGGGTCATTTCCCAGCTGCCTCTGGATTGCGACAAGGAGACCCCTTGTCGCCTTATATCTTTGTCCTCGCTATGGAAATTCTCACGGCCTGTTTAAACAAACATTGTTCTACTCAAGATTTCAAGCATCATTGGTGTACAAAGCAGCTGAACATCACTCATTTAACTTTTGCTGACGACATTTTGCTTTTTTGTCATGGTGATGCTCATTCGGTTGATCTTTTAATGCTGAGTTTATTGGAGTTTTCTCACTGCTCTGGCCTTCGTCCTAATGCTTCTAAGAGTCAATTTTTCACGGCCAATGTTGATTCACATCTTAAGTCTCACATCCGGATATCTACTGGTTTTGTCGAGGGATCACTTCCAGTTCGTTATCTTGGTCTGCCTTTGATCACCTCGAAGCTGAATCTCCAACACTGTATGCCTTTACTTATGAAGATCAGAGCTCGTATTGATTCTTGGGTCAATATTTGTTTAAATCATGCGGGACGACTTCTGCTTCTCAAGTCTTGTCTCTATGGTATTTTTGGGTTTTGGTCGAATCATTTCTGCCTGCCTAAAGGAGTCCTTAAGAGGATCCAGACTCTTTTTAACAAATTTCTTTGGGGAGGCACCTCTGATAGTTCTAAAATGATCAAAGTTAAGTGGTCGGACTATTGTGTTCCAAAATGTGAGGGTGGCCTGGGACTTTTTGACCTCTGCACTAGAAATCGAGCTGCATTATTATATCACCTTTGGCGTCTTATCCAGCCCTCCACTGATTCACTTTGGATTGCTTGGTTTAAGGCTAAATTCCTTAAAAATCGCTCGATTTGGACTATGAACATCCCTGCTAAGGCTTCCTAGTGTATCAAAAAATTTCTGGGATTGCGGCATGTTGTAATGGGCTTATTTCAATACAAGGTTGGTAGCAATTCTAATTTCCTTTTCTGGCATGACCCCTGGATCAATGGTACTCCGCTGCTATTCCATTGTCATCCCAGTTTGGTTTCTATTGCTGAATCCTCCCTACGTGCAAGAATTTCAGTTTATATTGATAACTCCTCCTGGTTTCTGCCCCCCTCCAATCATTTGGACATGGTTGAGCTTCGACGTAAAATTCTGCCTATTCAAATTCACAGCAGTGATTCTATTGTATGGCGACCTAATCCAAGCTTGGCTGTTTCTATTTCCCTGATTTGGAATCATATTCGTACCAGACCTATTGCTCCACCTTGGGTTGATATTGTTTGGCATAATTTAGCGATCCCCAAGTGTGCTTTTACTCTCTGGCTTGTTTTAAAAGGAAGACTGCTTACTAAAGATCGCATGAAACAGTTTCAAATGACGACCGACTTATGCTGTTTATTATGTAATAATGCCATAGAGTCACATGATCATTTGTTTTGTTCCTGCACTTATGCTTCTGAAGTTCTGTCTAGTAATAGTTTCCAGTATGCAAACGACATCACGTGCTACCGCAATGGTCGTGTCTTGCTTAACAGACCCAAAGCAATTAGGAAACAAGTTGGCCACTTGTACCTTGCTATTTCTGTTTTTTTAATTTGGAAGGAAAGGAATGATCGCCTCCACAATTCAAATCATAGAATTCCTGCCAGTATGACAAAGTTCTATGCTAAACGTATGCTCAGAGAAAAACTCCACTCCTCATCAAAGTTCCAAGTTGCGGCTCTCAAGGACTTAAATTTAATTTTAGATCTCTTCTAGAATTTTAGATTTCTAGGTTTTCTAGATCTCTTGCGATTTCTAGTTTGTTTTTGTTAGTTGAAGTTTCCAGTACTTGATTTTGTGATGTAATTCCCTGGGGTATGCCCCTTGTAGTTTGTAGCTTGTTTTTCTTCTATAAAATTTTATTTATGAAAAAAAAGAAGAAGTTGTTTTCAACTTCAAACGAGTCTGGAATGAAGCTACAAGTTGTTTCCAACTTCAATCTAGTCCATAATGAAGCAACAAGTTGTTTCCGGGCTCAAACGAGTCAAGAATGAAACTACAAGTTGATTACAATTTCAAACAACCGAAAATGAAGCTACAAGTTGTTTTTAACTTCAAACGAGTCTAGAATAAAGCTAAAAGCTATTTCCAACTTCAATTTACCAATAATGAAGCTACAAGTTGTTTCCGGGCTGAAACGAGTCGAGAATGAAACTACAAGTTGATTCCAATTTCAAACAACCGAAAATGAATGTACAAGTTGTTTTCAACTTTAAACGAGTCTGGAATGAAGCTACAAGTTGTTTCCAACTTCAATCTAGTCAATAATGAAGCTACAGGTTGTTTCCCGGCTCAGACGAGTCAAGAATGAAACTACAAGTCGATTGCAATTTGAAACAACCGAAAATGAAGCTACAAGTTTTTTTTCAAATTCAAACGAGTCTGGAATGAAGCAACAAGTTGTTTCCAACTTCAATCTAGTCAATAATGAGGCTACAAGTTGTTTCCGGGCTCAAACGAGTCAAGAATGAAATTACAAGTTGATTACAATTTTAAACAACCGAAAATGAAGCTACAAGTTGTTTTTAACTACAAACGAGTCTGGAATAAAGCTAAAACTTGTTTCCAACTTCAATCTACCAATAATGAAGCTACAAGTTGTTTCCGAGCTCAAACGAGTCAAGAATGAAACTACAAGTTTATTCCAATTTCAAACAACCGAAAATGAATGTAAAAGTTGTTTTCAACTTCAAACGAGTCTGGAATGAAGCTACAAGTTGTTTCCAAATTCAATCTAGTCAATAATGAAGCTACAAGTTGTTTCCGGGCTCAAAAGAGTCAAGAATGAAACTACAAGTTGATTACAATTTCAAACAACCGAAAATGAAGCTACAAGTTGTTTTCAACTTCAAACGAGTCTGGAATGAAGCTACAAGTTGTTTCTAACTTCAATCTACCAATAATGAAGCTACAAGTTGTTTCCGGGCTCAAACGAGTCAAGAATGAAACTACAAGTTGATTCCAATTTCAAACAACCGAAAATGAATGTACAAGTTGTTTTCAACTTCAAACGAGTCTGGAATGAAGCTACAAGTTGTTTCCAACTTCAATCTAGTCAATAATGAAGCTACAAGTTGTTTCCGGGCTCAAACGAGTCAAGAATGAAACTACAAGTTGATTACAATTTCAAACAACCTAAAATGAAGCTACAAGTTGTTTTTAACTTCAAACGAGTTTGGAATGAAGGTACAAGTTGTTTCCAACTTCAATCTACCAATAATGAAGCTACAAGTTGTTTCCGGGCTCAAACGAGTCAAGAATGAAACTACAAGTTGATTACAATTTCAAACAACCGAAAATGATTGTACAAGTTGTTTTCAACTTCAAACGAGTCTGGAATGAAGCTACAAGTTGTTTCCAACTTCAATCTAGTCAATAATGAAGCAACAAGTTGTTTTCGGGCTCAAACGAGTCAAGAATGGAACTACAAATTGATTACAATTTCAAACAACCGAAAATGAAGCTACAAGTTGTTTTTAACTTCAAACGATTCTAGAACAAAGCTAAAAGCTATTTCCAACTTCAATTTACCAATAATGAAGCTACAAGTTGCTTCCGGGCTGAAACGAGTCAAGAATGAAACTACAAGTTGATTCCAATTTCAAACAACCGAAAATGAATGTACAAGTTGTTTTCAACTTCAAACGAGTCTGGAATGAAGCTACAAGTTGTTTCCAACTTCAATCTAGTCAATAATGAAGCTACAAATTGTTTCCCGGCTCAGACGAGTCAATAATGAAACTACAAGTCGATTGCAATCTGAAACAACCGAAAATGAAGCTACATGTTTTTTTTTCAAATTCAAACGAGTCTGGAATGAAGCAACAAGTTGGCCCAACTTCAATCTAGTCAATAATGAAGCTACAAGTTGTTTCCGGGCTCAAACGAGTCAAGAATGAAATTACAAGTTGATTACAATTTCAAACAACCGAAAATGAAGTTACAAGTTGTTTTTAACTACAAACGAGTCTGGAATAAAGCTAAAACTTGTTTCCAACTTCAATCTACCAATAATGAAGCTATAAGTTGTTTCCGGGCTCAAACGAGTCAAGAATGAAACTACAAGTTTATTCCAATTTCAAACAACCGAAAATGAATGTAAAAGTTATTTTCAACTTCAAACGAGTCTGGAATGAAGCTACATGTTGTTTCCAACTTTAATCTAGTCAATAATGAAGCTACAAGTTGTTTCCGGGCTCAAAAGAGTCAAGAATGAAACTACAAGTTGATTACAATTTCAAACAAACGAAAATGAAGCTACAAATTGTTTTCAACTTCAAACGAGTCTGGAATGAAGCTACAAGTTGTTTCCAACTTCAATCTACCAATAATGAAGCTACAAGTTGTTTCCGGGCTCAAACGAGTCAAGAATGAAACTACAAGTTGATTCCAATTTCAAACAACCGAAAATGAATGTACAAGTTGTTTTCAACTTCAAACGAGTCTGGAATGAAGCTACAAGTTGTTTCCAACTTCAATCTAGTCAATAATGAAGCTACAAGTTGTTTCCGGGCTCAAACGAGTCAAGAATGAAACTACAAGTTGATTACAATTTCAAACAACCTAAAATGAAGCTACAAGTTGTTTTTAACTTCAAACGAGTTTGGAATGAAGGTACAAGTTGTTTCCAACTTCAATCTACCAATAATGAAGCTACAAGTTGTTTCCGGGCTCAAACGAGTCAAGAATGAAACTACAAGTTGATTACAATTTCAAACAACCGAAAATGATTGTACAAGTTGTTTTCAACTTCAAACGAGTCTGGAATGAAGCTACAAGTTGTTTCCAACTTCAATCTAGTCAATAATGAAGCAACAAGTTGTTTCCGGGCTCAAACGAGTCAAGAATGAAACTACAAGTTGATTACAATTTCAAACAACCGAAAATGAAGCTACAAGTTGTTTTTAACTTCAAACGATTCTAGAACAAAGCTAAAAGCTATTTCCAACTTCAATTTACCAATAATGAAGCTACAAGTTGTTTCCGGGCTGAAACGAGTCAAGAATGAAACTACAAGTTGATTCCAATTTCAAACAACCGAAAATGAATGTACAAGTTGTTTTCAACTTCAAACGAGTCTGGAATGAAGCTACAAGTTGTTTCCAACTTCAATCTAGTCTGATAGTTTGCTTATTTGCTAGTATGCTAGTCTTTGTTTAGGTGTCGTTGTATCCTTCTTTTCGCGCGGTATGCCCCTAGACTTGTATCCTCCCTTTTTCTAATACATTTTTATTTAGCAAAATAAAAAAAAACTTCAATCCAGTCAATAATGAAGCTACAAATTGTTTCCCGGCTCAGACGAGTCAAGAATGAAACTACAAGTCGATTGCAATCTGAAACAACCGAAAATGAAGCTACATGTTTTTTTTCAAATTCAAACGAGTCTGGAATGAAGCAACAAGTTGTTTCCAACTTCAATCTAGTCAATAATGAGGCTACAAGTTGTTTCCGGGCTCAAACGAGTCAAGAATGAAATTACAAGTTGATTACAATTTTAAACAACCGAAAATGAAGCTACAAGTTGTTTTTAACTACAAACGAGTCTGGAATAAAGCTAAAACTTGTTTCCAACTTCAATCTACCAATAATGAAGCTACAAGTTGTTTCCGAGCTCAAACGAGTCAAGAATGAAACTACAAGTTTATTCCAATTTCAAACAACCGAAAATGAATGTAAAAGTTGTTTTCAACTTCAAACGAGTCTGGAATGAAGCTACATGTTGTTTCCAACTTTAATCTAGTCAATAATGAAGCTACAAGTTGTTTCCGGGCTCAAAAGAGTCAAGAATGAAACTACAAGTTGATTACAATTTCAAACAAACGAAAATGAAGCTACAAATTGTTTTCAACTTCAAACGAGTCTGGAATGAAGCTACAAGTTGTTTCCAACTTCAATCTACCAATAATGAAGCTACAAGTTGTTTCCGGGCTCAAACGAGTCAAGAATGAAACTACAAGTTGATTCCAATTTCAAACAACCGAAAATGAATGTACAAGTTGTTTTCAACTTCAAACGAGTCTGGAATGAAGCTACAAGTTGTTTCCAACTTCAATCTAGTCAATAATGAAGCTACAAGTTGTTTCCGGGCTCAAACGAGTCAAGAATGAAACTACAAGTTGATTACAATTTCAAACAACCTAAAATGAAGCTACAAGTTGTTTTTAACTTCAAACGAGTTTGGAATGAAGGTACAAGTTGTTTCCAACTTCAATCTACCAATAATGAAGCTACAAGTTGTTTCCGGGCTCAAACGAGTCAAGAATGAAACTACAAGTTGATTACAATTTCAAACAACCGAAAATGATTGTACAAGTTGTTTTCAACTTCAAACGAGTCTGGAATGAAGCTACAAGTTGTTTCCAACTTCAATCTAGTCAATAATGAAGCAACAAGTTGTTTCCGGGCTCAAACGAGTCAAGAATGAAACTACAAGTTGATTACAATTTCAAACAACCGAAAATGAAGCTACAAGTTGTTTTTAACTTCAAACGATTCTAGAACAAAGCTAAAAGCTATTTCCAACTTCAATTTACCAATAATGAAGCTACAAGTTGTTTCCGGGCTGAAACGAGTCAAGAATGAAACTACAAGTTGATTCCAATTTCAAACAACCGAAAATGAATGTACAAGTTGTTTTCAACTTCAAACGAGTCTGGAATGAAGCTACAAGTTGTTTCCAACTTCAATCTAGTCTGATAGTTTGCTTATTTGCTAGTATGCTAGTCTTTGTTTAGGTGTCGTTGTATCCTTCTTTTCGCGCGGTATGCCCCTAGACTTGTATCCTCCCTTTTTCTAATACATTTTTATTTAGCAAAATAAAAAAAAACTTCAATCCAGTCAATAATGAAGCTACAAATTGTTTCCCGGCTCAGACGAGTCAAGAATGAAACTACAAGTCGATTGCAATCTGAAACAACCGAAAATGAAGCTACATGTTTTTTTTCAAATTCAAACGAGTCTGGAATGAAGCAACAAGTTGTTTCCAACTTCAATCTAGTCAATAATGAGGCTACAAGTTGTTTCCGGGCTCAAACGAGTCAAGAATGAAATTACAAGTTGATTACAATTTTAAACAACCGAAAATGAAGCTACAAGTTGTTTTTAACTACAAACGAGTCTGGAATAAAGCTAAAACTTGTTTCCAACTTCAATCTACCAATAATGAAGCTACAAGTTGTTTCCGAGCTCAAACGAGTCAAGAATGAAACTACAAGTTTATTCCAATTTCAAACAACCGAAAATGAATGTAAAAGTTGTTTTCAACTTCAAACGAGTCTGGAATGAAGCTACATGTTGTTTCCAACTTTAATCTAGTCAATAATGAAGCTACAAGTTGTTTCCGGGCTCAAAAGAGTCAAGAATGAAACTACAAGTTGATTACAATTTCAAACAAACGAAAATGAAGCTACAAATTGTTTTCAACTTCAAACGAGTCTGGAATGAAGCTACAAGTTGTTTCCAACTTCAATCTACCAATAATGAAGCTACAAGTTGTTTCCGGGCTCAAACGAGTCAAGAATGAAACTACAAGTTGATTCCAATTTCAAACAACCGAAAATGAATGTACAAGTTGTTTTCAACTTCAAACGAGTCTGGAATGAAGCTACAAGTTGTTTCCAACTTCAATCTAGTCAATAATGAAGCTACAAGTTGTTTCCGGGCTCAAACGAGTCAAGAATGAAACTACAAGTTGATTACAATTTCAAACAACCTAAAATGAAGCTACAAGTTGTTTTTAACTTCAAACGAGTTTGGAATGAAGGTACAAGTTGTTTCCAACTTCAATCTACCAATAATGAAGCTACAAGTTGTTTCCGGGCTCAAACGAGTCAAGAATGAAACTACAAGTTGATTACAATTTCAAACAACCGAAAATGATTGTACAAGTTGTTTTCAACTTCAAACGAGTCTGGAATGAAGCTACAAGTTGTTTCCAACTTCAATCTAGTCAATAATGAAGCAACAAGTTGTTTCCGGGCTCAAACGAGTCAAGAATGAAACTACAAGTTGATTACAATTTCAAACAACCGAAAATGAAGCTACAAGTTGTTTTTAACTTCAAACGATTCTAGAACAAAGCTAAAAGCTATTTCCAACTTCAATTTACCAATAATGAAGCTACAAGTTGTTTCCGGGCTGAAACGAGTCAAGAATGAAACTACAAGTTGATTCCAATTTCAAACAACCGAAAATGAATGTACAAGTTGTTTTCAACTTCAAACGAGTCTGGAATGAAGCTACAAGTTGTTTCCAACTTCAATCTAGTCTGATAGTTTGCTTATTTGCTAGTATGCTAGTCTTTGTTTAGGTGTCGTTGTATCCTTCTTTTCGCGCGGTATGCCCCTAGACTTGTATCCTCCCTTTTTCTAATACATTTTTATTTAGCAAAATAAAAAAAAACTTCAATCCAGTCAATAATGAAGCTACAAATTGTTTCCCGGCTCAGACGAGTCAAGAATGAAACTACAAGTCGATTGCAATCTGAAACAACCGAAAATGAAGCTACATGTTTTTTTTCAAATTCAAACGAGTTTGGAATGAAGGTACAAGTTGTTTCCAACTTCAATCTACCAATAATGAAGCTACAAGTTGTTTCCGGGCTCAAACGAGTCAAGAATGAAACTACAAGTTGATTACAATTTCAAACAACCGAAAATGATTGTACAAGTTGTTTTCAACTTCAAACGAGTCTGGAATGAAGCTACAAGTTGTTTCCAACTTCAATCTAGTCAATAATGAAGCAACAAGTTGTTTCCGGGCTCAAACGAGTCAAGAATGAAACTACAAGTTGATTACAATTTCAAACAACCGAAAATGAAGCTACAAGTTGTTTTTAACTTCAAACGATTCTAGAACAAAGCTAAAAGCTATTTCCAACTTCAATTTACCAATAATGAAGCTACAAGTTGTTTCCGGGCTGAAACGAGTCAAGAATGAAACTACAAGTTGATTCCAATTTCAAACAACCGAAAATGAATGTACAAGTTGTTTTCAACTTCAAACGAGTCTGGAATGAAGCTACAAGTTGTTTCCAACTTCAATCTAGTCTGATAGTTTGCTTATTTGCTATTATGCTAGTCTTTGTTTAGGTGTCGTTGTATCCTTCTTTTCGCGCGGTATGCCCCTAGACTTGTATCCTCCCTTTTTCTAATACATTTTTATTTAGCAAAATAAAAAAAAACTTCAATCCAGTCAATAATGAAGCTACAAATTGTTTCCCGGCTCAGACGAGTCAAGAATGAAACTACAAGTCGATTGCAATCTGAAACAACCGAAAATGAAGCTACATGTTTTTTTTCAAATTCAAACGAGTCTGGAATGAAGCAACAAGTTGTTTCCAACTTCAATCTAGTCAATAATGAAGCTACAAGTTGTATCCGGGCTCAAACGAGTCAAGAATGAAATTACAAGTTGATTACAATTTCAAACAACCGAAAATGAAGCTACAAGTTGTTTTTAACTACAAACGAGTCTGGAATAAAGCTAAAACTTGTTTCCAACTTCAATCTACCAATAATGAAGCTAAAAGTTGTTTCCGGGCTCAAACGAGTCAAGAATGAAACTACAAGTTTATTCCAATTTCAAACAACCGAAAATGAATGTAAAAGTTATTTTCAACTTCAAACGAGTCTGGAATGAAGCTACTAGTTGTTTCCAACTTCAATCTAGTCAATAATGAAGCTACAAGTTGTTTCCGGGCTCAAAAGAGTCAAGAATGAAACTACAAGTTGATTACAATTTCAAACAAACGAAAATGAAGCTACAAGTTGTTTTCAACTTCAAACGAGTCTGGAATGAAGCTACAAGTTGTTTCCAACTTCAATCTACCAATAATAAAGCTACAAGTTGTTTCCGGGCTCAAACGAGTCAAGAATGAAACTACAAGTTGATTCCAATTTCAAACAACCGAAAATGAATGTACAAGTTGTTTTCAACTTCAAACGAGTCTGGAATGAAGCTACAAGTTGTTTCCAACTTCAATCTAGTCAATAATGAAGCTACAAGTTGTTTCCGGGCTCAAACGAGTCAAGAATGAAACTACAAGTTGATTACAATTTCAAACAACCTAAAATGAAGCTACAAGTTGTTTTCAACTTCAAACGAGTCTGGAATGAAGGTACAAGTTGTTTCCAACTTCAATCTACCAATAATGAAGCTACAAGTTGTTTCCGGGCTCAAACGAGTCAAGAATGAAACTACAAGTTGATTACAATTTCAAACAACTGAAAATGAAACTACAACTTGTTTTTAACTTCAAACGAGTCTAGAATGAAGCTAAAAGCTGTTTCCATCTTCAATCTATCAATAATGAAGCTACAAGTTGTTTTCGGGCTCAAACGAGTCAAGAATGGAACTACAAATTGATTCCAATTTGAAACAACTGTTATTTTACACCAACTATGAGAAAGATTGTAGAAGGGGGGATTGAATACAATCTTTTACAAATTTAAAAGATTCAAGAACAATACACTAAGAACACAATAAACAGAAAAACACCAAGTATTAAAAATACGGGTGGATAGAATGATCCACCCGTGAGATTTTATATAGAAGAATCTGTGGATTGTTTTACAATTCGCACAGCTGCTGGTTCATCACTCAAAACAAGTTCTAACTCTCAGATTTTTCTCTCAAGTAATTTGAACAAGTTCAACTGATGCTACTAACTTGGTTATATACTCCAAGTTTTACAAAGCTTTTAGCTAGATTACAAAATGCACTCTAATCTAAAAACAGTGCTGCACAACTTTGTCTTATGCATGCTTTCTGAGATGTCTTCATCTTTGACCATCACCTTGATTTGATCCAGATTGCACTGCATGAGATAAGAATGTTTCTGCTTCTTCTTTATTTTCCTAATTAGGCTTCCAAGTCTATTTTAGTGTAATTCGATCCATGTGATTTGTCAGACTTAAGCTCTAGTCACTTTCAACTGCTCTTTGCTTCATCAGTTGAAAGTTCTGGTTGCTTTCAACTGCTCTTTGCTTCATCAGTTGAAAGTTCTGGTTGCTTTCAACTGCTCTTGACTTTATCAGTTGAATGCCTGGCTCATCAGTTGAATGAATTACAAACTCCATCAGTTGAATGCTGTTCCAGTCTCATCAGTTGAATTCCTCAGCATCATCCGTCGAACACTTTGTCTTCAGTTGAATGCTTGATTTTCATCAGTTGAACATCATCCAGTCTTCATCAGTTGAACAGTTACATCTCATCAGTTGAATATCCTTCACTTAGATAAAATTACATGGCATTGGATATTTACAATTAGCCATCCTATTCTACCCATCCGTTGATAATTCCCAAAGACAAGAAATGTAACAATTACAACTGAAATTTGATAAAGATTCTAAGTAAGACATGTTACAAAATGTTTATGTTATCATCAAAAATTATTGATTCCTAACAATCTCCCCCAATTTATGACTGGAGAAGATGCAGACATAAATTCTACACTTGATGATAACAAAACATTAATAAAATAAAATGCAGAATTTAAATACAAGAGTTAGAAAAGATTACAGATGATTATGCTCCTCTAGACTGAGCAGTTACTTGTTCCTAGAAGATCTTCTTCTGGACTTAAGTTTTTCTTCAAGAATATTAATCTGCTTCTGAAAGATCCTGTAGAACCATTCTTCATCACTATCTTGTCTGTTGAGCTTGGATTGGAGAGTCTTCAGAGTATTCAAGCTAGCAACCTTGAGTTGATCTTTAGGTCTGAAAAATCTCCTAACACCTTGATTGTCCCTAAATTCCATGACTGGAGTAGGTTCATGATGAATTTTCTTTCCAGTGTAGGGAATTTTCAGCCTTCTTTGTAGACTAGCATCTGAGTTCCATTCCTTCCTGATCTCAAGGATTCTCTTTAGTACCATTTGCTTTGCAGGTGGTGTAAATCCTCCAGTCCTCTTCATAGATCCATATATTTTTGTTAGAGAACTGAATCCCTCAGAATTCAGAACTCTGTGAAGAGGCCAGATGACATCACCCTTGTTTTTGTAAGAGAATACCAATCTTTCAGGTAACTTTGAAGTTGCTTCTATTCCTCTTACTTCTTGAAGACCATCCAGCTCCAGATCCAACTCAGAAATTTCTTCAATGTTAGCAATGATGAGATAGTCATCAGGATTTTCAGGTTCTTTTGGAGGTTTAGGAGGGTTAGCCATCCTCTTAGCCACAGACTTGACTTTCTTCTTTGGCTTAGAAAATTCTTGAACAAGAAAAGCTGGAATTGGGATATCTTCCAAGTCAATTGGCTCCTCCTTTGGCATTATTGGCTCATCATGGAAGTTGACATCTGGATGTACTACTGTGGTATCCTTGATTGGAGAAGAAGGCTTTGAGATAAGCTTTTCTGGCACTTCTTCTCTTCTCTTGGCTGCCTCAGGCATCTTAGTTTTAGATTTGACTCTCTTTTTCTTTGGAGAAGATTCAAGAGGCAATCTTTTCTCATTTAGAAGCTCAGCTGCCAACTCCTCTTCCAGCTCAATAGCATACCTTTCATCAACCTCTATTTGATTCAAAGAGAGTTGGGATTCAAACTCCTCTTTTTCACATTCTCTGGCCACCTCTTCAGCTTTTGCAAATGAGTAGTGAGGATGGCCAGTTCCAATAAACAGCTTCTGGCCTTCTCTGTAGATGATGGCAAAATGAGCTTTTAAAGCCACATCTGCACAGTCTTTGTAACTTTTGATCTCTTGGCCCAAAAGCTTGTACTCATTTTTGTCAGGCCTGGCTAGTGGAAAGTAGATTGAGCTTGAGTCTTTTCCAGGCTTGGAGTAACCACAATTGTTTGGAAACAAAATGGGCTTGAACTCATTATAAAATGATGGCTCACCCTTTTCTGTCTTGGAAGGGATGACAATCTCAGGTGTAATCACCCTGAGAATTGTGGTTGTGGTTGGAAAATAAATTTGAGCTGTAGTGGCTGTAGAAGATGTAGATGATTTCTTGCCCAGTTGAGCCACTCTCTTTGCAATAGAGTCCAATTCTTTCATCCTTGCAATCTTCTGCTTTTCCCTTTCAGTGTGGAAAGGAGGAGGAATTTGACTGATCAATTCTGCAGGAGTTGGTAATTCTTTCTCCCCCTTTTTGTTAGCAGCAAGTGTAGGGGTTGGACTGGGAAGTGAAACACCAGGGGCAAGTAGAAGATGTTGAAGAAGTCCAGTCTGAATTCTTTGATGCTGCAACATCTCATCCATTCTAGAATTTAAGATATAGACATTTCCTTCCAGAGCTTCCACTTGCTTTTCCAATTGGAGTTGTTTTTGCTCAGATGCAGAAAGAGCTGATTTGACCTTAGCTGGAAGCTTTTCATCAATTTGCTTGGTCAGATCAGTCTTGACAGAGGCAATAAGAGAATTGAGATTCTCTATCTCATGCTGAAAATGGAGAGATTGATATTTGTGAAGCTTGAGATTGTCCAGAGCTTGACTGGCAATGGTGGCAGAGATGGCTGGAGAGGAGGATGAGCTTCCAGGTTGTGATTGAAGAATGGTGGAGACTTGCCTTTCCAGCTCCATGCTAACAACAGTTGCATTGGCAGACTGCATGGAGAGCCATGAAGGAAGAGAAGTTGAAGGTTGTGCAGCAAGGGATTCCTCAAGAGCATCATTGAGGTCTTCATCACTATCATCATAATGAAAATCATCTCCAGCATTGGCAGGCAGAGCTGTAAATGCCTCCTTTGCTCTAAGCATAGAAGATGTAGTGTGAATCAGATTGAGGTGCCTCTCAGCTGCTTGATTGTCCAATCTGGCAAATTCTTGAATAGAGGACATCCCATGAGTAAAAGTCTCAGGGTCTAGTGAAACACTATCCAATATGGATCTGTATTCAGCTTGAAACTCTTGTTCACTAAACCCTTCATTGACACCTGCATTTCTCTCAATTTCTCTCTTTTCTTGCATCAAGGGCTCCCCTTGGCTCACCACACAACTCACCTCTCCCTCACTTACCCTTACTAAAGGGTCACTCTTATCCTCTCCTTTTTCCTGGCTAGAAGAAAATGCCAGACTCTCCACACCCTCTCCTTTTGCCAGCTCACTAGGCTGCCTCTCCACTCCATAGCTCACTTCACTCAATCCTAAAAGTGTTTGTGCTACCATGTGATCAACTGCTGTAGAAAGAGGTAAAGTAATTGAAGTAGCAGCAGCTGTCAACTGATGAGAGACATCAGTTGAAACATTAGTAGAGGAGGCATTCAACTGATGAGAGCTGTTAAGCAGATCAGTTGAAGGACAAACACTTGTCAACTGATGAGGGAGATCAGTTGAAGAAAATGAAGAAATAGGTTTAGAGACTGTGATAGTTGAGTCTGTGGTGATTGATTTTAAAGGAAAATCCACAGAACACACTGTCACAGAAGAAGGAAATGGAATAGAAAGATCCAACAAATCATCAAAATGATGATGATCAATCTCAGATGGGGGCTTCTCCATGAAATCCAAAGATGGAGAATTTACAAGTGTGGTGTGAATTAATTCCACATCCACAGAAGAGGTTGGGGATTGTGTTTGAGGAGTAGAGATGGTAAGATCATAAATATGAGTGATTGGTTGAGATGAAAAAGGGGGCTGTGACTCCACATTTATTGGAGTCACATCAATCTGACTTTGAGAAGTTAAAGGCATAAAATCCAGAATGGATGCCTGTGTGTGTGCAGAGTGCTTCAGTTTTTCACTTCTCAGCTTCTTTCTCCCATAAGCTTTTATTGGTGAAGAAGTGGTGTCCCTCCCCCTTTTTGACTGTGTCCCTGGTTGAGGACTATTTTCAATAGCAACATCCTTTTGGGAGGATGCTGCTAGGGATGAGTTTAATTCCATATTAACATCTACAGTCTTTTGGGAGACTGCAGAGTGGCCAGGCTGGTCAGCACACACCTTTCCATCCTTATTCTTAGGGCTTCTTTTATGTTCACCCTTTCCCTCCCCCTCACAACCTCCAATCACACTCCCCTCAGGTTTGTGTTTCTTGGATTTTACAACAGATGTCTTTTGGGAGGCATCTGAGGTTGGTTTAGAAGACTTGTTTTTAGAAGGTTTTGCCACTTGTGTGGACTGTTGATGGGCCTCTTCAACAGCCCTGATGGCAGAAAGCAAAGAAGGTGAGGGTTGAGAAAGAGTAGTAGGAAAGCCATGTACCTCTTTGTGCTTTCCAGCCTCCATTGTTGGCAGGTACACCACCTCCAAGGAGGGGTATAAATTCATCCTAAAGAGGTCTTTAAAGACTCTCTTTTCCTGCACAAAACTGGGAAGCTTGGCTTCCTTGTTAGTAATAACTAGCTTATCATTGAGATGATTAGCTAGCATCATAAGAAATCTGACATAATAAATATTCCTAGGTCTATCAGTTTTATCACCTAGTTTCTCCCCAATTACTTGGATCATCAAACCACCAAAGTTGAAATATTCATTAGTCAGGTACATGTAAAGCATTTGTAAAATCTGGGAAGTAAGAGCATTAAAATTACTAATTTTACCAGAAAATGCTTTAATAAATGCATCACATAAGTAACTCCATTCTCTCCTAAGACCCCTTCTTTCTATTTTACCTAAGGCATCAGTTGGTAAAACATAATTCATGGCATAAAGTAAATTAACCAACTGAACATCACTAGGCAAAGATAAAACAGTATCTTCAGGAATCTTAAAGCATGCTTTCATAATATCAGCATTAACAGAATGAGTTTCATTTTTAATAGAGAAAGTTAGAGTTTCATTCTCACTATTAAACTCTGCAGAGGTCCACATCTCCTCCACTATTTCATGGTAGATGGTAGGAGCTTCAGTCATAGCATAAGAGAGCTGGCTTGACTTGATGAACTCCATCATCTTGTGATACTCCTTCTCCTCCACAGCCTTGGTATCCACAAATGACGCAAAGTTGTTCTTCTCATAAATAAACCCACTTGGTGCAGTGTACTTCTTCATTGGTGCCATTGCAGTTACAGAGAAAGCTTGAAGAGAAATTAGAACTTGTTTTTGCACAGAGAGAGAAGAGAGCTTTGAGAATTCGAAAGAGTGAGATGAAAAGAAATGAAAATAGATTAAAACACTTAAATACTTTCTCAGAAAATTGCTGTGATTGGCTGAGAAATTACCGTTGAGAAGAAATTACTCTTATTTATCTCTACAAAAATTACACACACGATCGTGTGTATAAAGTAGGAGAGAGACAAAAGAAATTTCAACGGCTCAGATCTGATAATACTTTCAACGGATGAAATAAGCGCCTCTTTAAACTTCCTAGTCAACTGATGAAGATCAGTTGAAAGCGTCTTCAACTGGTGTCATCAGTTGAATGAAAAACAAAACAAGAGGATATTGTTTCAAACATCAGTTGAAACAATTTCACTAGTTCATCAGTTGAAATATTATAGACTTTATCCAGAATTATAACTAATTCAATTTTGATAAATCAAAATTAATCAAATTCTGGCTGCCAAATTACAGAAAAATTCACTCTAAATTAGGAGAAATTTAACATACCTAATTTACTTACCAACCTTGTGAATGTGGATTCATCAAGAGGCTTTGTGAAAATATCTGCAATCTGTTCTTCACTTGGAACAAAATGCATTTCAACAGTACCAGCCATCACATGTTCTCTTATGAAGTGGTATTTGATGTCAATGTGCTTGGTTCTTGAGTGTTGTACTGGATTTTCAGTTATAGCAATAGCACTGGTGTTGTCACAAAATATTGGGATTTTTGAGAGATTTAATCCATAATCAAGTAATTGATTTCTCATCCACAATAATTGTGCACAACAGCTTCCAGCTGCAATGTACTCAGCCTCAGCTGTTGAGGTTGATACAGAATTTTGCTTTTTGCTAAACCAAGAAATCAATCTGTCACCAAGAAATTGACAGGTGCCTGTTGTACTTTTTCTATCAATTTTGCATCCTGCAAAATCAGCATCTGAATATCCAATTAGATCAAATCCAGAGTCTTTAGGGTACCAAATACCAAGATTTGGTGTTCCCTTAAGATATCTGAATATTCTTTTTATAGCAATAAGATGTGATTCTTTAGGATCAGATTGAAATCTAGCACAGAGGCATGTAGAAAACATAATATCTGGTCTACTAGCTGTCAAATATAAAAGAGAACCAACCATGCCTCTATAATTAGAGATGTCCACAGATTTCTCATTAGGACTTAACTCTAATTTGGTGGCTGTTGGCATGGGAGTCTTAGCTTCTTTGCAATTCAATAAATCAAACTTTTTAAGTAGATCATAAATGTACTTAGTTTGATTTATGAATATACCTTCCTTTACTTGTTTAACTTGTAAACCAAGAAAGTAGGTGAGCTCTCCCATCATGCTCATTTCATACTGACTTTTCATTAGATTAGCAAACTTCTTGCAAAGTTTCTCATCTGTAGAACCAAAGATTATATCATCTACATAAATTTGAACCAGAATAAAGGCACCATTTACATTTCTGTAAAATAGTGTTTTATCCACAGTTCCTCTGGAAAAATGATTATCTAACAAGAATTGAGACAGAGTGTCATACCATGCCCTTGGTGCTTGCTTTAGTCCATAGAGTGCTTTTAATAAAAAGTAAACATACTCTGGAAATTCTGGATCTTCAAAACCAGGAGGCTGACTGACATATACCTCCTCTTCCAGTTCACCATTTAGAAAAGCACTCTTGACATCCATTTGATAAACTTTAAAGTTTGCATGAGCAGCATAGGCCAGGAAGATTCTTATTGCTTCCAGTCTTGCAACTGGTGCAAAGGTCTCATCAAAATCAATTCCTTCAGATTGAGAGTATCCTTTAGCAACAAGCCTTGCCTTGTTTCTGGTGACAATTCCATTCTCATCCACCTTGTTTCTGAATACCCACCTTGTTCCTACAATAGTTCTGTTTTTAGGTTTGGGTACCAGCTTCCATACATTGTTTCTCTCAAATTGATTTAATTCTTCTTGCATAGCAAGAACCCAATCAGCATCTTTGAGAGCATCTTCTATGACTTTAGGTTCATCCTGTGAAAGGAATGCACTATACAAACACTCATCTTGAGTTGCTCTTCTTGTTTGTACAGATGCATTTGCATCTCCAATAATTAGCTCAAAAGGATGATCCCTTGTCCACTTTCTTTGTGGTGGAAGTGATTGTCTTGATGATGTGGCTTCATTATTGAAGTTCAGGTTTCCATGTTGGAAAGCTCCCCCTAAATTTGACATCTCATTATTTCTAGACTGATTGAAACTTTGAGACATTCTTTCAACTGATGATCCTTGAGATGTTTCAACTGATCCTTCCAATGTAGTTTCAACTGATGCTTCAGTTGAGTTTTCAATAGTAGTTGTTTCTTGCACCAGAGAGTCATCAGTTGGAATATTAATTCCAGGATTAATTCCAACATTTTGAATAATGTCATCATCATCATCACTGTCATACAGATCACCTTCACCTTCATTCTCAAATCTGAGATTATCATGAAATCCTTCATCTGAGAATCCTTGAATCTTCTTATCATCAAAAACTACATGGATTGATTCCATAACAATGTTGGTTCTCAGATTATATACTCTAAATGATTTTCCATCAGAGTATCCAACAAAAATAGCTTCATCTGCCTTGGCCTCAAATTTTCCAAGATTTTCACCTTGATTTCTTAGAACATAACATTTGCATCCAAATACATGAAGAAAGCTAATTGTTGGCTTCTTTCCTTTGAAGAGTTGAAAGGGAGTTAGATTATGAGGTTTGGTAATTAGTGAGATGTTTTGAGTGAAACAAGCAGTGTTCACAGCTTCAGCCCAAAAATAGGTTGGAAGTTGAGCTTCATTAATCATGGTTCTTGCAGCCTCAATAAGAGTTCTATTCTTCCTTTCAACAACACCATTTTGTTGTGGAGTTCTTGGTGCAGAGAACTCATGAATAATTCCCTCTTCTTCACAAAATTCTTTCATCACAGAGTTCTTGAATTCTGTTCCATTGTCACTTCTTATCCTTCCAACTTTGACATCTGGATTGTTGTTTAATGCCTTGATATGATTGATGATGATTTTCCCAGCTTCATCCTTAGAATGCAGGAAGAAAGTCCAAGTGAATTTTGAAAAATCATCAACAATCACTAGGCAATATTTCTTCTTTGAAATAGACATGATGTTGACTGGTCCAAACAAATCCATATGCAAGAGCTGAAGGGGCTTCACAATTGATGAAAGAGTTTTGCTTTTGAAAGAGCTTCTCTTTTGCTTTCCTAGCTGACAGGCTCCACATAATCCATCTTTGGAGAATTCCAGCTTGGGTAGACCTCTTACCAAGTCCTTCTTTACTAACTCATTCAGGGTTTTGAAATTTAGATGAGACAATCTCTTATGCCATAGCCAACTGTCATCTGAGCTTGCTTTGCTGAGAAGGCAAGTGATAGATTCAGACTTTACAGAATTGAAGTCAGCTACATACACATTTCCTTTCCTTTGTCCAATCAGAACCACACTGTTGTCATCTTCTTTGGTGACAACACAGGCTGCAGGAGTGAAATTAACTTTGTAACCTTTGTCACAGAGCTGACTGATGCTAAGCAAGTTGTGCTTAAGACCAGACACCAATGCAACTTCATCAATGATGACATTCTCTTTTGCAATCAAGCCATATCCCATAGTATATCCTTTGCTGTCATCTCCAAAGGTAATGCTAGGGCCAGCTTTCTCCACAAACTTTGTGAGCAGGGAGGAATCACCAGTCATGTGCCTGGAGCATCCACTATCCAAGTACCACAAATTCTTCTTGTGGTTTCCCTGCACACATTTCACAAACAGATCAAGTTGATTTTGGTACCCAAATTGCTTTGGGTCCAGATTTGTTAGTCTTAGCAGCCTTTTCCACTTTCTCAACCTTTTCCTTGGATTGAATTGGTTCAATCTTTGGTTTTGGTTGAGAAATTGGAACATCAACTCTGTTTTCAAACACAGGCCTTTGAGACATGCATAAATTGTTCATCCCATGCAAATTTGAATGAAATTGAGGCATGTTAAAGGCATTGAAGTAAGGATTGAACATATATGGCATGTTAGGCTGAGAGTAAGGATTGTGAGGCAATAAACCAGGCATCATATTCATAGCAGATAAATTCATGTGAGGAACAGATGTCATAGGAATAGGCAAGGATAAATTAGGAGCAACCACAGTTTTACAATTAGCAGATAAATGATTTACACTACCACACTTACTGCAGGTTTTCCTAAGAGCACTAGCATTGGGAGTGTAATTGGTGTGCTTGTTAACTCCTATTTTGCCATTTCTATTTCCTTTCTTCTTTTTAGTCTCCTCAGATTTATGCTCACTAGTATCCAACTTCTTCTTGTTCTTGTTACTGGAATGAAGAGTGTTATTAACACTATCACTGGTCTCAGAAGAACTATTCTCACCTTTAACAAAATTCTTTTTAACAGGACCATATTTCTTGTTAAGCTTCTTGAGAACACTCTTGTCAACTGATGAGTTTTTGTTCAACTGATGACTCTCATCAGTTGAGACTTTGTTCTTCAACTGATGATCATCATCAGTATTCTCATCACCTGAACTGCTCCCAGATTTCTCAAGCACTTTCTTATTCCTCTTCCACTCATTCTCTACAAAGGTCTCTCTACCTTGCATGTTGATGATATTGGTGGAAACATCCCTACCAGATTTCCATTTGGCAATAATCTCTTGTTCCTTATCAAGCTGCTTTCTTATGATCTCTTCTCTTTTCAGAACAACCAAGAGATCATCCTTGGCTGTCTGACACTCAATTTTCAGCTTCTCAAACTCAATAAATTGAGCTTCCAAGGCACTGTTTCTATCACTAAGAAAGGTGTTAGCTTCCTTAATTCTACTATTTTCCTTAGTAAGAGATTTTAAAGAAACATGCAAATGATATAATTCTGTAGACATTTCATTAATAGTAGCATTGCATTCATCCTTAGTTAACTCAACTAAGTTTGTAGTGAATACCTGACTACTGCTTCCAGTGTTCTCTTCTTGATCTGTGGAGTTGGCCATTAGAGCTAGATTGACAAACTCCTCCTCTTCATCAGAATCATCTCCAGCTGCCCAATCATCCTTTGTGATGAATGCTCTTTCCTTTTGTTTGAGAAGTTCATAATATTTCTTTTTGTAGTCAATGTTTTCACTTGACTTCTTCTCAACTTTAGGCTTTCTGCACTCATTTGCAAAGTGACCTGCATTCCCACAGTTGAAGCACTTGAATTTTGATCTGTCTACCATGCTTCTATCAGACTTGGGATTGCCTTTAAAAGATTTTGCAGAATTAAAATTCTTTTTGAATTTTAGTTTGGAGAATCTTCTTGACAGGAAGGCTAGATGTTCATCAATTCCATCACTTTCTTCACCAGAATCAGCTACTTCTTTCTCCTTTCTTCTTCCTTTGCTTGACTCTGAGCTCTCCTCTTTGACCAACTTCTCAGTTTCTTCAACTTGAGACTTTCCCTTGTCCTTGACAGTATCCTCCAGAGATGCAACTAGAGCCACAGATGAATGCCCTTTCTTTTGGCTTTTCTCAATCTCTTCATCTTGCTCCATTTCAAGCTCATAAGTTTTTAAGGTTCCATACAGTCTCTCTAGAGTATAGTCTTTAAACTCTTGTGTATTTCTGAGAGAGACTGTCATGGGCTTCCATTCTTTAGGAAGAGCTCTTAAGAATTTCAAGTTTGAATCCTTAACTTGATATACTCTACCAAAGAGCTTTAGACCATTTAACAGTTTTTGAAATCTGTTAAATGTATCACTCAAACTTTCACCAGCCTTGAAATGGAATGACTCATATTGTTGAATCAGAAGCTGCATCTTGTTCTCTCTCACTTGCTCATTCCCTTCACAGATGGTCCTGATGGTGTCCCAAACTTCTTTGGCACTTGTGCAGCTAATAACACTATCAATCATTTCTTGATCCAAACCATTGAACAGAAGATTCATGGTTTTCTTGTCCTTGTGCACTTCTTCAGTATCTTCTTGAGAATATTCATGGATAGGTTTTGGAATCATCTTACCTACCATGTCTTCACCATCAGCTCCAATACTTGTGCAGACCTTCATGGGGACATGAGGTCCTTTTTCAATACAGTTCACATAGCTCTCATCAATGGACAACAGATGCAGATGCATTCTCACTTTCCAGTGAAAATAGTTGTCTTTGTCAAGGACAGGAATCTTCACTCCAGCATCCTTCTTTCCCATCTTTCTCTAGCAGTGTTGATCTTTTTCCCTGTTTGTTGGGAACCTGGCTCTGATACCAATTGTTATTTTACACCAACTATGAGAAAGATTGTAGAAGGGGGGGGTTGAATACAATCTTTTACAAATTTAAAAGATTCAAGAACAATACACTAAGAACACAATAAACAGAAAAACACCAAGTATTAAAAATACGGGTGGATAGAATGATCCACCCGTGAGATTTTATATAGAAGAATCTGTGGATTGTTTTACAATTCGCACAGCTGCTGGTTCATCACTCAAAACAAGTTCTAACTCTCAGATTTTTCTCTCAAGTAATTTGAACAAGTTCAACTGATGCTACTAACTTGGTTATATACTCCAAGTTTTACAAAGCTTTTAGCTAGATTACAAAATGCACTCTAATCTAAAAACAGTGCTGCACAACTTTGTCTTATGCATGCTTTCTGAGATGTCTTCATCTTTGACCATCACCTTGATTTGATCCAGATTGCACTGCATGAGATAAGAATGTTTCTGCTTCTTCTTTATTTTCCTAATTAGGCTTCCAAGTCTATTTTAGTGTAATTCGATCCATGTGATTTGTCAGACTTAAGCTCTAGTCACTTTCAACTGCTCTTTGCTTCATCAGTTGAAAGTTCTGGTTGCTTTCAACTGCTCTTTGCTTCATCAGTTGAAAGTTCTGGTTGCTTTCAACTGCTCTTGACTTTATCAGTTGAATGCCTGGCTCATCAGTTGAATGAATTACAAACTCCATCAGTTGAATGCTGTTCCAGTCTCATCAGTTGAATTCCTCAGCATCATCCGTCGAACACTTTGTCTTCAGTTGAATGCTTGATTTTCATCAGTTGAACATCATCCAGTCTTCATCAGTTGAACAGTTACATCTCATCAGTTGAATATCCTTCACTTAGATAAAATTACATGGCATTGGATATTTACAATTAGCCATCCTATTCTACCCATCCGTTGATAATTCCCAAAGACAAGAAATGTAACAATTACAACTGAAATTTGATAAAGATTCTAAGTAAGACATGTTACAAAATGTTTATGTTATCATCAAAAATTATTGATTCCTAACAACAACCAAAAATGAAGGCACATGTTGTTTTCAACTTCAAACGAGTCTGGAATGAAGCTACAAGTTGTTTTTAACTTCAAACGAGTCTGGAATGAAGCTACAAGTTGTTTCCAACTTCAATCTACCAATAATGAAGCTACAAGTTGTTTCCGGGCTCAAACGACTCTAGAATGAAACTACAAGTTGATTCCAATTTCAAACAACCGAAAATGAAGCTACAAGTTGTTTTCAACTTCAAATGAGTCTGGAATGAAGCTACAAGTTGTTTCCAACTTCAATCTAGTCAATAATGAAGCTACAAGTTGTTTCGGGGCTCAAACGAGTCAAGAATGAAACTACAAGTTGATTACAATTTCAAACAACCGAAAATGAAGCTACAATTTGTTTTTAACTTCAAACAAGTTTGGAATGAAGCTACAAGTTGTTTCCAACTTCAATCTAGTCAATAATGAAGCTACAAGTTGTTTCCGGGCTCAAACGAGTCAAGAATGAAACTACAAGTTGATTACAATTTGAAACAACCGAAAATGAAGCGAAAAGTTGTTTTTAACTTCAAACGAGACTGGAATGAAGCTACAAGTTTTTTCCAACTTCAATCTACCAATAATGAAGCTACAAGTTGTTTCCGGGCTCAAACGAGTCAAGAATGAAACTACAAGTTGATTACAATTTCAAACAACCGAAAATGAAGCTACAAGTTGTTTTTAACTTTAAGCGAGTCTGGAATGAATCTAAAAGTTGTTTCCAACTTCAATCTACCAATATTGAAGCTACAAGTTGTTTCCGGGCTCAAACGAGTCAAGAATGGAACTACAAGTTGATTACAATTTCAAACAACCGAAAATGAAGCTACAAGTTGTTTTTAACTTCAAACGAGTCTGGAATGAAGCTACAAGTTGTTTCCAACTTCAATCTACCAATAATGAAGTTACAAGTTGTTTCCGAGCTCAAACGAGTCAAGAATGAAACTACAAGTTGATTCCATTTTCAAACAACCGAAAATGAAGCTACAAGTTGTTTTCAACTTCAAACGAGTCTGGAATGAAGCTACAAGTTGTTTCCAACTTCAATCTAGTCAATAATGAAGCTACAAGTTGTTTCCGGGCTCAAAAGAGTCAAGAATGAAACTACAAGTTGATTACAATTTCAAACAAACGAAAATGAAGCTACAAGTTGTTTTCAACTTCAAACGAGTCTGGAATGAAGATACAAGTTGTTTCCAACTTCAATCTACCAATAATGAAGCTACAAGTTGTTTCCGGGCTCAAACGAGTCAAGAATGAAACTACAAGTTGATTCCAATTTCAAACAACCGAAAATGAATGTACAAGTTGTTTTCAACTTCAAACGAGTCTGGAATGAAGCTACAAGTTGTTTCCAACTTCAATCTAGTCAATAATGAAGCTACAAGTTGTTTCCGGGCTCAAACGAGTCAAGAATGAAACTACAAGTTGATTACAATTTCAAACAACCTAAAATGAAGCTACAAGTTGTTTTCAACTTCAAACGAGTCTGGAATGAAGGTACAAGTTGTTTCCAACTTCAATCTACCAATAATGAAGCTACAAGTTGTTTCCCGGCTCAAACGAGTCAAGAATGAAACTACAAGTTGATTACAATTTCAAACAACCGAAAATGAAACTACAACTTGTTTTTAACTTCAAACGAGTCTAGAATGAAGCTAAAAGTTGTTTCCAACTTCAATCTATCAATAATGAAGCTACAAGTTGTTTCCGGGCTCAAACGAGTCAAGAATGGAACTACAAATTGATTCCAATTTGAAACAACCAAAAATGAAGGCACATGTTGTTTTCAACTTCAAACGAGTCTGGAATGAAGCTACAAGTTGTTTCCAACTTCAATCTAGTCAATAATGAAGCTACAAGTTGTTTCCGGGCTCAAACGAGTCAAGAATGAAACTACAAGTTGATTCCATTTTCAAACAACCGAAAATGAAGCTACAAGTTGTTTTCAACTTCAAACGAGTCTGGAATGAAGATACAAGTTGTTTTTAATTTCAAACGAGTCTGGAATGAAGCTACAAGTTATTTCCAACTTCAATCTACCAATAATGAAGCTACAAGTTGTTTCCAACTTCAATCTACCAATAATGAAGCTACAAGTTGTTTCCGGGCTCAAACGACTCTAGAATGAAACTACAAGTTGATTCCAATTTCAAACAACCGAAAATGAAGCTACAAGTTGTTTTCAACTTCAAACGACTCTGGAATGAAGCTACAAGTTGTTTCCAACTTCAATCTAGTCAATAATGAAGCTACAAGTTGTTTCCGGGCTCAAACGAGTCAAGAATGAAACTACAAGTTGATTACAATTTCAAACAACCGAAAATGAAGCTACAAGTTGTTTTCAACTTCAAACGAGTCTGGAATGAAGATACAAGTTGTTTTTAATTTCAAACGAGTCTGGAATGAAGCTACAAGTTATTTCCAACTTCAATCTACCAATAATGAAGCTACAAGTTGTTTCCAACTTCAATCTACCAATAATGAAGCTACAAGTTGTTTCCGGGCTCAAACGACTCTAGAATGAAACTACAAGTTGATTCCAATTTCAAACAACCGAAAATGAAGCTACAAGTTGTTTTCAACTTCAAACGACTCTGGAATGAAGCTACAAGTTGTTTCCAACTTCAATCTAGTCAATAATGAAGCTACAAGTTGTTTCCGGGCTCAAACGAGTCAAGAATGAAACTACAAGTTGATTACAATTTCAAACAACCGAAAATGAAGCTACAAGTTGTTTTTAACTTCAAACAAGTCTGGAAAGAAGCTACAAGTTGTTTCTAACTTCAATCTAGTCAATAATGAAGCTACAAGTTGTTTCCGGGCTCAAACGAGTCAAGAATGAAACTACAAGTTGATTACAATTTGAAACAACCGAAAATGAAGCTACAAGTTGTTTTTAACTTTAAGCGAGTCTGGAATGAATCTAAAAGTTGTTTCCAACTTCAATCTACCAATATTGAAGCTACAAGTTGTTTCCGGGCTCAAACGAGTCAAGAATGGAACTACAAGTTGATTACAATTTCAAACAACCGAAAATGAAGCTACAAGTTGTTTTTAACTTCAAACGAGTCTGGAATGAAGCTACAAGTTGTTTCCAACTTCAATCTACCAATAATGAAGTTACAAGTTGTTTCCGAGCTCAAACGAGTCAAGAATGAAACTACAAGTTGATTCCATTTTCAAACAACCGAAAATGAAGCTTCAAGTTGTTTTCAACTTCAAACGAGTCTGGAATGAAGCTACAAGTTGTTTCCAACTTCAATCTAGTCAATAATGAAGCTACAAGTTGTTTCCGGGATCAAACGAGTCAAGAATGAAACTACAAGTTGATTCCAATTTCAAACAACCGAAAATGAATGTACAAGTTGTTTTCAACTTCAAACGAGTCTGGAATGAAGCTACAAGTTGTTTCCAACTTCAATCTAGTCAATAATGAAGCTACAAGTTGTTTCCGGGCTCAAACGAGTCAAGAATGAAACTACAAGTTGATTACAATTTCAAACAACCTAAAATGAAGCTACAAGTTGTTTTTAACTTCAAACGAGTCTGGAATGAAGGTACAAGTTGTTTCCAACTTCAATCTACCAATAATGAAGCTACAAGTTGTTTCCGGGCTCAAACGAGTCAAGAATGAAACTACAAGTTGATTACAATTTCAAACAACCGAAAATGAAGCTACAACTTGTTTTTAACTTCAAACGAGTCTAGAATGAAGCTAAAAGCTGTTTCCAACTTCAATCTATCAATAATGAAGCTACAAGTTGTTTCCGGGCTCAAACGAGTCAAGAATGGAACTACAAATTGATTCCAATTTGAAACAACCAAAAATTAAGGCACATGTTGTTTTCAACTTCAAACGAGTCTGGAATGAAGCTACAAGTTGTTTTTAACTTCAAACGAGTCTGGAATGAAGCTACAAGTTGTTTCCAACTTCAATCTACCAATAATGAAGCTACAAGTTGTTTCCGGGCTCAAACGAGTCAAGAATGAAACTACAAGTTGATTCCAATTTCAAACAACCGAAAATGAAGCTACAAGTTGTTTTCAACTTCAAACGAGTCTGGAATGAAGCTACAAGTTGTTTCCAACTTCAATCTAGTCAATAATGAAGCTACAAGTTGTTTCCGGGCTCAAACGAGTCAAAAATGAAACTACAAGTTGATTACAATTTCAAACAACCGAAAATGAAGCTACAAGTTGTTTTTAACTTCAAATAAGTCTGGAATGAAGCTACAAGTTGTTTCCAACTTCAATCTAGTCAATAATGAAGCTACAAGTTGTTTCCGGGCTCAAACGAGTCAAGAATGAAACTACAAGTTGATTACAATTTGAAACAACCGAAAATGAAGCTACAAGTTGTTTTTAACTTCAAACGAGTCTGGAATGAAGCTACAAGTTTTTTCCAACTTCAATCTACCAATAATGAAGCTACAAGTTGTTTCCGGGCTCAAACGAGTCAAGAATGCAACTACAAGTTGATTACAATTTCAAACAACCGAAAATGAAGCTACAAGTTGTTTTCAACTTCAAACGAGTCTGGAATGAAGCTACAAGTTTTTTCCAACTTCAATCTACCAATAATGAAGCTACAAGTTGTTTCCGGGCTCAAACGAGTCAAGAATGAAACTACAAGTTGATTACATTTCAAACAACCGAAAATGAAACTACAACTTGTTTTTAACTTCAAACGAGTCTAGAATGAAGCTAAAAGCTGTTTCCAACTTCAATCTAGTCAATAATGAAGCTACAAGTTGTTTCCGGGCTCAAACGAGTCAAGAATGGAACTACAAATTGATTCCAATTTGAAACAACCAAAAATGGAGGAAATGTTGTTTTTCAACTTCAAACGAGTCTGGAATGAAGCTACAAGTTGTTTCCAACTTCAATCTAGTCAATAATGAAGCTACAAGTTGTTTCCGGGCTCAAACGAGTCAAGAATGAAACTACAAGTTGATTCCATTTTCAAACAACCGAAAATGAAAGCTACAAGTTGTTTTCAACTTCAAACGAGCTGGAATGAAGATACAAGTTGTTTTTCATTTCAAAACGAGTCAAGAATGAAGCTACAAGTTATTTCCAACTCAATCACAATAATGAAGCTACAAGTTGTTTCCAACTTCAATCTACAATAATGAAGCTACAAGTTTTTCGGGCTTTTCTAAATTCAAAGATGACATATATTCAAATTATTCTTCTAGATCGGACTATCCTAATTTAGATTTTATTAAGAACTATTATTTATATTTGATCCAAATTAATCATGACTCACGTTTTAGGTGCTGAATATAACTCTAACATCTCTCATATGCGGGACTCTGAATCTGGTGTTACGAACACAAAAATTATTTAAAACCTTTATTTTTTGAAAAAATGTAAAAAAATAATTTCAAAACTTTGTATCTTTTAAGAGTTTTAATAGAAAATCAATTTAAACCTCTGAAAATAGGATTGCATACAGGTTATTAGAAATCATACTAGTAATTATTATGACAACATAATCTATATTACCAAATAAACTTCGATAAAAGAAGAGTAGCTCATAACTAAATTAATCAATTAGTTTTACACTAAATCGAACTTAAACAACCCTAACCATAACTACTCTCATGAGAAAATGACCAAAATCTCAAATTTTGATAGATGAAGTGTCCAAATATATATTATTAAGATTAGTGCCCTATTTACCCAACTAGAAACGCATAGTCCACATGCGCGTATCCAACATAAGTTGGACCTGGTAGAACCCGCACTTCTAGCATATTCATAGTTAAACTTCGACGTACAGTCCGTCGTAAGTGGACATTTTAGGACGGAAAAGTTCTCGGACCCTCATTTGTATTTATCGAGACGAATCGTGTCAGGTTTTCGGAAGCGTGTTGGATTTTTCCACCCCTACACCGATCGTAATTATTTTCATATTAAATATAATATCTCCATTTGCAGAATCTACCGGATAACTGTTTTGCTATCATAAATAGAAAACATAAAAAACACCGTAATAATTAGATTTTAATATCTAGCAGTATCTCAAAATACGACAAGAGTGATATTAAACTTTGGACAAAATTTCAAAAATTAGCACTGATATAAAACTTTGTAGTGCGTAATTGTAATTACATCTCATGTTAAAAAATAGTATTGCACCTACAGATTTATCTAATAACTGTTTGGCTATCATAAATATGAAACACGTAATAAGAATTTATATCCGGCACTATCTTAAAATACGACAAGAGTCATATTAAATTTTCGACAAGGTTTCGGAAATTGGTTGAAATTATTCAACAACAAAAAATGCGAAGAATTCAATAGTTATGAAAACCGAGAAGTATTGTTAATTATCAAACTTTTGAACATTCCAAATTTAAAACAACCGATGCAGGCAACCGATATAGATTATGAACCCACATACAAATTAGAGATAGCGGAGGAAGATGAAGTAGTGAATAAAATTATCGATATAACATTGTGAAAAAATACAAATTGGATAGATATGAAAATCAAAATTTGGAGATAACGCACACAGAATCGTGATTATTTCTCATATTAAGAAAATGGTATCTTCATTCTACGGATACAGCTGATAACCGTTTTGCTATTTTTAATATGAAACACGTAACTAGAATTTAATGTCTAAAAATATTAAAATACGACGAGAGTAATATTAACTTATAAGAGCAGGATTTCTGAAAGCCGAGAAGGATTTTTCTCTCCGGCGGCTCTTAATTTATACGGTCGGTCATCTCTAAAATATTGTCTTCGATATTGAACACACCAAATGTCTCTAATCGATTCCTGCAAACACAAATTGGACGCTTATACCCGTGTCGATGATGGTGTGAGTTCCTCTTCCGCCGTTACAATGAGATCTGACATTATCAACTCCGTCTCCGGTGCTCGATCAGCAGCGTGTTCGGCTGAGTCATCGAAATCGCACTCTAGCCTACAGTTCCTTGTAAGATTGTTTTCTGGAATGAACACATTAGTTATTCGAGCGGATGTTAACGATACGATTGGGTACGTTCTTGATTTGATACAATCGAAAGCTGGAATTCCATCGAACGTGCAGATGTTAATATATAAGAGCAAGCAGATTTACCCGGAGCAAACCCTGGGGGAATGTTGTGTAGAAAATGATGCTGTGCTACAGTTGGTTGGAGTCATGCGGATTACTCGTCTTGTCAAAGCTCAACAGTTAGTTGATGAGATTGTTTCATTGATTTGGAGATTGTGTAAAGAAATTCGGGGAATGAAGCTTGGGATAGAGAAGCACGTCGCGTGATTAGAAGAAACTTATCTGATTATTTCGGAGATTTTCTGCCGAAGGATAATGATAATTATTTCGGTCATTATCTGCAGGTATTTTGTTGTTCTCATGTACCAGCTTCTTTAGCAATGCTATATATGTCTCCTCAAAATATGATATTTGGCAATGAGTTGATTCAAGAGTTGATTACGTTAATTTCTTTACTGCCTCGACATCTCTCCCTACAATGTATACCAATATATTTAGAGATTTGCAAGGCGTTGCGTGGGATGCCATATTACCGCAACGATGCTATGTTTAACACGTGCCGAAGATGTCTTAGTGACATGGTCAAATGTACCGAGATGAAGACTGCACCGAATGGAGCTGGCTATGCTTATCTTGTTAATTTATAAAAGACATGCAAACTTTTGTTGCAGAGGCTGCCGATGAGATAGTTCATTCTATGGATGCTGGTATAGAACCGGATACAAGGATGAGTCCCTCACATCCTTTATTGACTGAGGTTGTCTATCTCAAAAACTTTCTGATGCCTCTAGAAACATTTATTACAGAGGAGCTATTCTTTGAGTTTCGATACAGAAAGGTATCTCAGGATGGTCCTTATCAAGAATTTAGTATCATGGTTGAGACTTTCTTTAGGCTGCTGAACAAGATGGATTCTTGTCTTGAAGAACTGGAGAAGTTATTGCCGACTAAGAGTGAAAATCTTGGGTGCTACCAGTATGTTGCAATCATAATGGAGCTGAATAATATGTCTAAGCACTTCCCAGACTTAGCAAAACAGTTTTGGACAACTTTGAGGAATAGGAAGCTTTCTTTCTGCTATTTAATTATTAAATATGCTAGCAAGGAGGATGATTATGAATGGATTTCGGTGCATAAAGAGGTGACAAATTTTGAGTGCAGAAGGCATTTGGCAATGATGTTACTTGCACGAGTTAGTGATGAGGATAACAACCTGATCCAAGAGATTATGCTTATTGACAGATCACGATTGTTGGAGGACTCTTTTGAATACATTGCACACTCTGAGGCTGAAACACTTCGAGCTAGTTTAGATTTGCAGTTTAAAGATGAGGAAGCTACTGGCCCTGGTGTTCTGAGGGAGTGGTTTGTCTTAGTTTGTCAAGCCATATTTGACCCTCGAAATGCCCTCTTTGTAGCTTGTCCAAATGATCGTAGAAGGTTTTTTCCGAATTCAGGTAATCAGCTTGGTGCTTTTGTCATTCTACTTTGCCCTATATATGATTCATAGAAGTTATATTTTGTTTATGCTTCTGCGAGTATGAATCGTATGGGTGACTTTAATATATTTGCCCTGGTGTTTGATATAGTGATTGCTTTCAACATTAGTATTTTAAAAATTTTATACCTCACCCCATATTCTCCCCTTGAATTCCTCCCTGGTTATTCTCTGATAAATTCGATTTTTTAAATTAATGACTCGTCCGAATTTGCAGTGTCTAGGGTGGATCCATTGCACCTAGAATACTTCAAGTTTGCTGGAAGAGTAATTGCATTGGCCTTAATTCTCAAAGCTCAGGTTGGCATTGTCTTTGATAGAGTATTTTTTCAACAACTGGCCGGAAAGAAAGTTTCTGTGGAAGACATACGGGATCCAGATGAAGTTGATCAAGATGCTCTAGCTTTAACTTTTATTGTCGAAGCAGACAACTTTGGATCCAAAAATATTGTGGAGCTCTTGCCTGATGGAAAAAATATTTCCGTGAATAGTAAAAATAGAGTAAACTATGTTGCTCGGCTTGTTCAATATCACTTTGTTGATTCTGTTAAGGATCAGGTAGCTCAGTTTACTCAAGGGTTTGATGATATCATGAATTCGGACAGGCTCCGGGAATCATTTTTCCAATGCTTAGAACTTGAAGATTTTGATTGGATGCTGTATGGCAGTGAAAGACCTCTATGTGTTGAGGATTGGAAGTCTCACACTGATTACAATGGCTATGAGGAAACTGATCCTCAGATATCTTGGTTCTGGGAGGTATGAGTCAGTAATACCTACTCTTATTATATATTTTATGACGTGATCCTAATTAATACTCCTTCTGTTTGAATATAACAGTAGGTTTACTTTTTTTTACGTAGTTCTAAAAGTTTTGACAGTACACTTAGAAATATTATTTTTAAAAATTTCTTTTTGTAGATAAAAATATGACTCACATATTTTTGTTCACGAAAAGAAAATTTTAAAAATAACATTTCTAAGTGTGCGGTCAAAACTTTTAAAAATAAGTCAAACGACTATTATATTCTAACAGAGGGAGTATCATGCAAGTTCTAATGAGTTATCTACTTATCCTTTCAACTAGCTGTGTACAATGCAGTATCATGCAAGTTCTAATGAGTTATCTACTTATCCTTTCAACTAGCTGTGTACAATGCACTAGGTATGATATTACATTATTAAGAATCACCCATCTTAAATTGCAGACTGTGGCGAGTATGTCAGCAGGGCAGAGAAAAGCTCTCCTATTCTTTTGGACGTCGCTGAGGAATCTACCTGTAGAAGGTTTTGGTGGCTTAACTTCCAGGCTATACATTTACAAGGTGAACGAGACGTGCAATCGCCTTCCAACTTCTCAGACGTGCTTCTATCGGTTGTGCTTTCCTCCTTACCAATCGTTGGAAGTCATGCAAGATCGTCTCAGCCTCGTTACCCAGGAGCATGTTGCCTGCAGCTTTGGGACTGCTTGAGATAAACATTACTCCATATGTCAGGGATGTAAATTCTCTTGGTGGCACATACAAAAATTAATACAAGCATTACATAATATACATTCTTGTCTGGTTTTTTTCAAGTTATTTTTAAACAGCAGTACTTCATATGTTAAATATAAATTGACGGTCTTGCAAATTGAGAGATTGAGCAGACTAAGAGAGCAATTGGTTTTTGTCAAGGGTATTGCAAATTGATTTTGTCGAGAGCAAACTGGTGTAAGCAAATATGGTGATTTTTGACTAAAATCAGCCATAAACCCGATGGAACAAATATACAATAACTATTTTTTAGATTTTTAAATAATTTATAAAAACATTCTATTACGCTGGATAATTGTCTGGCGATGCTAGAAACTATAGATCTATAGCGTCGTTAGTTCGTGAACCACTGCAGAAAATGTCACCTACAGTCTTGGTGTTCCGTAAATCGACATAGAAAACTCCTTTTAAGCGGTGGCTATTGTTGACCGACGTAAAACACAGTGTCGGTTATTTGAAGAACCGTCGCTATAAATAAAAAAAAATCATTATATGCGTGGATACTTAAACCGATGCTAGAAAAAGAGTTGCGCGACGATTTTTAATAAATACAACACAAAAAGTACATTGCAAAAAGTATTTTCTGTAATAGAGAATTACAATTACCTCTATTCCTAAATTCAAAGATGACATATATTCAAATTATTCTTCTAGATCGGACTATCCTAATTTAGATTTTATTAAGAACTATTATGTTATATTTGATCCAAATTAATCATGACTCACGTTTTAGGTGCTGAATATAACTCTAACATCTCTCAGATGCGGGACTCTGAATCTGGTGTTACGAACACAAAAATTATTTAAAACCTTTATTTTTTGAAAAAATGTAAAAATAAATATTTCAAAACTTTGTATCTTTTAAGAGTTTTAATAGAAAATCAATTTAAACCTCTGAAAATAGGATTGCATACAGGTTATTAGAAATCATACTAGTAATTATTATGACAACATAATCTATATTACCAAATAAACTTTGATAAAAGAAGAGTAGCTCATAACTAAATTAATCAATTAGTTTTACACTAAATCGAACTTAAACAACTCTAACCATAACCACTCTCATGAGAAAATGACCAAAATCTCACATTTTGATAGATGAAGTGTCCAAAATATATATTATTAAGATTAGTGCCCTATTTACCCAACTAGAAACGCATAGTCCACATGCGCGTATCCACCATAAGTTGACCTGGTAGAACCCGCAATTCTAGCATATTCATAGTTAAACTTACGACGTACCGTCCGTCGTAAGTTGGACATTTTAGGACGGAAAGTTCCGTCATATGTTTATTGTGGACCCATAATTTCGTATTTTTGGTTCCGTTCTTGTGACGAAAAATTCCGTCGGTAGTTTTCTCACGACTGAGCCTATTGTGAATATCTGCCATAAATTATAGAGAAATGTGGAACTTTCGACATATATATCTGTCATAAGTTTGGATTTATATTCTAAAGCCCATGCAATTTTTTATATTTCTGCCATTTTTTACCATTCAAGTATGGTCAAAAACCTGTCCATACATGCATTCACTATTCAATATATACCTAACAAACATTTTAACTATTATACAATCCAAGCAAATATTCAACCCACACTATCATAATTTTCATTAACAAAACATCCCAAACACATAATCATACACAGACAAAAGACTAAAACATCCATAAACATCCCCACAAATTCAATTACATTCACACAACTTAATCTCAACCTTTAATAACCGGATCTCCCCCAGAGACAACAACATAAGGATGACTCATGTCATCACATAATACTCTCATTACCACTTCCGTCAACGCTTAAAGTTATATATATCCATCACATAATCAAATCATCAAAATATTGAACACATTACACTTTAAAATTTCAAAGATTTTGGGAAGGTTATATTTTATAACATTTTCAACAAATAGTAGTTTCGTTTATAATCTACCGCTCTTGTATATGGTTTAAATAAGGGAATAATATGGCATGTGCAAAATTTGCAATACAAATATATGTCTGAAAAATTAGGAAATGCTACCTTCTTAAAAATGATGTTATTAAAAAATTTTAATTTCTATAATGTTCTTTGGTATGAGTAGTGGTATTAGATTGAATTTAACTAGAAATTGCGTTTTGGTTAAATATAATTGAGATATTATCATGTGTTCCAATTATTATTGAATTGATATTTTTATTTAGAAAAATTGGGTGAGCTGGTTAATTTAAATATTAATATAATTAATAATATAATGTTTTTTCATATTATTAATTTCTTTTTTATCAAAAGATGTATATAATCAGATAAATAAAAATGAAATAAGTAAAATCGATACCAAACTCGTTCTCTTCGTATCAAAATATAGTATTTAAGTTTGTCATGATTGTATCATCCTCTTCTTCGTCTTTACTGCAGTACTCTTGTGGAGGATAGGGTTTGAATTAAATTTAAGAATAATATGGAATTGACTAATAATTTAATTGGACTTTTTGTTTATTTGAATTTAAAAAAATTTTAAGAATTTTATGAGTTGTTTTATAAATTAAATTGTTTGAGTTCTAAATTTAAAACGAACAATTTTGTTGGCGATGTAAATATATATTGGTGGAACAATCACTATAATATAAAATCATCGGCAATATGTAAGTTGTTTCGTAGTTGAATAATAATAATGATAATAATTAAATTAAAAAAGTTATTGATGATAACAAAATTTTGTTAATTTAATATTTGTTAATTATGATGTTTCACTCAAAGGAGGTTTTGTTTATTAATAAAGATCATAGATTTGTCCAACAACTATTGAAATAACTGACAAGATCTCTAACTAATTTTAGTTACACATAACACTTGCTTATTAGACTTCCAAATCAATTACAAACAAAAAAATTTGAATTTGACTAAAAATTAAAGACTCTACAAGTGGGATTGAAAAATATATTTTTCATCTCTTTAGAAATAATAAACAACATAATGATTATACAAAAATAAAATATATCATTCCAAAACAAATTCATAATATAACATGTAATTAAGAAAAAAAAATTAGAAAAAATCAAATTTTAAAATAGGATAAAAATTTAATTTATAAGAAATTTGTATCTAATTTAAAAACTATAATGTAAAAATGTATATTAAAGCTCTATATATCAAACTAACAATACTGTAAATATATATATATATATATATATATATATATATATATATATATATTAAGAAGAATATAATGTACTCAAATAAAAAGACAATAAGATTATAATAAATAATAACTTAAAAAAGTAATCTTAATCGCTGCCACTAAACTAAAACTAAAGCTTTAAAACTTGTGATAACTATGAAAATTTGGGACATTTCAAAATTTTAAAACAATCCAAAAAAGTATACCTAAAATATAGGTGCAAATTTAAATTTAGCTGATATAGCATATGAAAATTTGGGACCTTTCAAATTTAAAAGGCCCAAAAAGAGTGTGCTGAAATAATAGATGCAAATGTAAATGAGTAGATACGCATACACACAAGTAAACAGCCAAATAGGGTTTTTCTCCCCAACCATGAGCTCCAAAATTATTCATATCAGCCGTCTCTAAATTGTTCATTCTTACACACACAATATCGCTCATCGATTCCTGCAAACCCTAATTGGAAAATTATGCTGCCCACGGCTCCACTTCTTCTGAGCCATCGAAATCAAACCCTACCATACAGTTCCTTGTAAGATTGTTTTCTGAAATGAAAACATTAATTATTCGATTTGATACAATCGAAAGCTGGAATTCCATCGAACGTGCAGCGGTCAATTTATACGAGCAAGCAGCTTTACCCGGAGCAAACTCTAGGGGAATTCGGCCTCTTGTGAAAGCTCGACAGTTAGCTGATGAGATTTTTTCATTGATTTGGAGATTGTCTAAACGGAATTCGGGGAAGGAATCTTGGGACAGTGAAGCAGAAGAAACCTGACTCATTACTTCACTGATTTGCTGCCGAGTGATGATGACATGGCTCTATATAGGGCATTTGCAGGTATTTTCGTATTCCGGTGCACCAGCTGCTTTAACAATGTTATATATGTCTATATATCATATGATATTTTGTGAGGAGTTTATTATATATGTTGATTTTTTTGCTGACTCGAAATATCTCCCAACAATATATCCCTATATTTTTAGAGATTTGCAAGGCGTTGCGTGCAATGACATATTACCGCAACAATATTATCCCCCGGGGTATGTTAGCTCGGGGTAAAGCTGCTTACTCTTATAAATTAACAGCTGCACGTTCGACGATATTCCAGCTTTCGATTGTATGAAATCAAGAATATACTCAATCGTGTCGTTAACATCAGCTCGAATAACTAATGTTTTATTTCCCGAAAACAATCTTACAAGGAACGTCAGTAGGCTAGAGTTCGATTTCGATGACTCAGCAGAACACGCTGCTGATCGAGAGCACGGGAGACAGAGTTGATACCGTCAGTTCTTGTTCTAACGAAGGAAGAGGAACTCACACCATCATCGACAGGGGTATAAGCGTCTAACTTGCATTTGCAGGAATCGATTAGAGACATTGTGTGTTCAATATCGAAGACAATATTATAGAGATGACTGACTGTATAAATTAAAAGCTGCCGGAGAGAAAAATCCTTCTCGGCTTTCATAAATCCTGCTCTTATAAGTTAATATTACTCTCGTCGTATTTTAATATATTTTTAGACATTAAATTCTAGTTACGTATTTCATATTAAAAAATAGCAAAACGGTTATCAGCTGTATCTGTAGAATGAAGATACCATGTTAAATATGAGAAATAATCATGATTCTGTGTGCGTTATCTCTAAATTTTGATTTTTTATATTTATCCAATTTTGTATTCTTTTACAATATTATATCGATAATTTTATTCACTACTTCATCTTCCTCCGCTATCTCTAATTTGTTTGTGGGTTCATATCTATGTCAGTTGCCTACATCGATTTTTTAAATTTGGAATGTTCAAAAGTTTTGTAATTAACAATACTTCTCGGTTTTCAGAACTATTGAATTCTTCGGATTGTTTGTTGTTGAATAAATTTCAACCAATTTCCGAAACCTTGTCGAAAATTTTATATGACTCTTGTCGTATTTTAAGATAGTGCAGGATATAAATTCTTATTACGTGTTTCATATTTATGATAGTCAAACATTTATTAGGTAAATCTGTAGGTGCAAATACTATTTTTTAACATGAGATATAATTACAATAACGCACTACAAAGTTTAATATCACTACCAGTTTTTGAAATTTTTTCCAAAGTTTAATATCACTTTTGTCGTATTTTGAGATACTGCTAGATAGTAAATTCTAATTACGGGTTTTATGTTTCATATTTATGATAGCAAAACAGTTATGCGGTAGATATGTAGAATGCATATATTATTTTTTAATATGAGAAATAATTACAATTCTGTGTAGGGTTGGCAAAATCCGACACGCTCCCGAAGCCCGACACGAATTCATCTCGATAAATACAAATGAGGGTCTGAGATTTTATATATCGGATCGGGTTTGGTAAATTATTCCCAAAAAACTCGGGTCGGGTTCAGAGAAAAAATTACCCCACTCGAACCCGATCAGATATATAAAATCTCGGACCCTCATTTGTATTTATCGAGACGAATTCGTGTCAGGTTTCAGAAGCGTGTTGGATTTTTCCACCCCTACACCGATCGTAATTATTTCACATATTAAAATATAATATCTCCATTCTGCAGATCTACCGGATAAGTGTTTTGCCATCATAAATATGAAACATAAAACACGTAATAATTAGATTTTAATATCTAGCAGTATCTCAAAATACGACAAGAGTGATATTAAACTTTGGACAAAATTTCAAAAATTAGCAGTGATATTAAACTTTGTAGTGCGTAATTGTAATTACATCTCATGTTAAAAAATAGTATTTGCACCTACAGATTTATCTAATAACTGTTTGGCTATCATAAATATGAAACACGTAATAAGAATTTATATCCGGCACTATCTTAAAATACGACAAGAGTCATATTAAATTTTCGACAAGGTTTCAGAAATTGGTTGAAATTTATACAACAACAAAAAATGCGAAGAATTCAATAGTTATGAAAACCGAGAAGTATTGTTAATTATCAAACTTTTGAACATTCCAAATTTAAAACAACCGATGCAGGCAACCGATATAGATTATGAACCCACATACAAATTAGAGATAGCGGAGGAAGATGAAGTAGTGAATAAAATTATCGATATAACATTGTGAAAAAATACAAAATTGGATAGATATGAAAAATCAAAATTTGGAGATAACGCACACAGAATCGTGATTATTTCGCATATTAAGAAAATGGTATCTTCATTCTACGGATACAGCTGATAACCGTTTTGCTATTTTTAATATGAAACACGTAACTAGAATTTAATGTCTAAAAATATTATAATACGACGAGAGTAATAATAACTTATAAGAGCAGGATTTCTGAAAGCCGAGAAGGATTTTTCTCTCCGGCGGCTCTTAATTTATACGGTCGGTCATCTCTAAAATATTGTCTTCGATATTGAACACACCAAATGTCTCTAATCGATTCCTGCAAACACAAATTGGACGCTTATACCCGTGTCGATGATGGTGTGAGTTCCTCTTCCGCCGTTACAATGAGATCTGACATTATCAACTCCGTCTCCGGTGCTCGATCAGCAGCGTGTTCGGCTGAGTCATCGAAATCGCACTCTAGCCTACAGTTCCTTGTAAGATTGTTTTCTGGAATGAACACATTAGTTATTCGAGCGGATGTTAACGATACAATTGGGTACGTTCTTGATTTGATACAATCGAAAGCTGGAATTCCATCGAACGTGCAGATGTTAATTTATAAGAGCAAGCAGATTTACCCCGAGCAAACCCTGGGGGAATGTTGTGTAGAAAATGATGCTGTGCTACAGTTGGTTGGAGTCATGCGGAGTACTCGTCTTGTCAAAGCTCAACAGTTAGTTGATGAGATTGTTTCATTGATTTGGAGATTGTGTAAAAGAAATTCGGGGAATGAAGCTTGGGATAGAGAAGCACGTCGCGTGATTAGAAGAAACTTATCTGATTATTTCGGAGATTTTCTGCCGAAGGATAATGATAATTATTTCGGTCATTATCTGCAGGTATTTTGTTGTTCTCATGTACCAGCTTCTTTAGCAATGTTATATATGTCTCCTCAAAATATGATATTTGGCAATGAGTTGATTCAAGAGTTGATTACGTTAATTTCTTTACTGCCTCGACATCTCTCCCTACAATGTATACCAATATATTTAGAGATTTGCAAGGCGTTGCGTGGGATGCCATATTACTGCAACGATGCTATGTTTAACACGTGCCGAAGATGTCTTAGTGACATGGTCAAATGTACCGAGATGAAGACTGCACCGAATGGAGCTGGCTATGCTTATCTTGTTAATTTTATAAAAGACATGCAAACTTTTGTTGCAGAGGCTGCCGATGAGATAGTTCATTCTATGGATGCTGGTATAGAACCGGATACAAGGATGAGTCCCTCACATCCTTTATTGACTGAGGTTGTCTATCTCAAAAACTTTCTGATGCCTATAGAAACATTTATTACAGAGGAGCTATTCTTTGAGTTTCGATACAGAAAGGTATCTCAGGATGGTCCTTATCAAGAATTTAGTATCATGTTTGAGACTTTCTTTAGGCTGCTGAACAAGATGGATTATTGTCTTGAAGAACTGGAGAAGTTATTGCCGACTAAGAGTGAAAATCTTGGGTGCTACCAGTATGTTGCAATCATAATGGAGCTGAATAATATGTCTAAGCACTTCCCAGACTTAGCAAAACAGTTTTGGACAACTTTGAGGAATAGGAAGCTTTCTTTCAGCTATTTAATTATTAAATATGCTAGCAAGGAGGATGATTATGAATGGATTTCGATGCATAAAGAGGTGACAAATTTTGAGTGCAGAAGGCATTTGGCAATGATGTTACTTGCACGAGTTAGTGGTGAGGATAACAATCTGATCCAAGAGATCATGCTTATTGACAGATCACGATTGTTGGAGGACTCTTTTGAATACATTGCACACTCTGAGGCTGAAACACTTCGAGCTAGTTTAGATTTGCAGTTTAAAGATGAGGAAGCTACTGGCCCTGGTGTTCTGAGGGAGTGGTTTGTCTTAGTTTGTCAAGCCATATTTGACCCTCGAAATGCCCTCTTTGTAGCTTGTCCAAATGATCGTAGAAGGTTTTTTCCGAATTCAGGTAATCAGCTTGTTGCTTCTGTCATTCTACTTTGCCCTATATATGATTCATAGAAGTTATATTTTGTTTATGTTTCTGCGAGTATGAATCGTATGGGTGACTTTAATATATTTTGCCCTGGTGTTTGATATAGTGATTGCTTTCAACATTAGTATTTTAAAAATTTTATACCTCACCCCATATTCTCCCCTTAAATTCCTCCCTGGTTATTCTCTGATAAATTCAATTTTTTAAATTAATGACTCGTCCGAATTTGCAGTGTCTAGGTTGGATCCATTGCACCTAGAATACTTCAAGTTTGCTGGAAGAGTAATTGCATTGGCCTTAATTCGCAAAGTTTAGGTTGGCATTGTCTTTGATAGAGTATGTTAGATATAATTGATGATTACTAATGTTCTTAAAGTTTGTTTTAGAACAGGAGTGATCAGAGTTTAGGCTGGAAGCTGATCAGAGTTTAGTAAAGTCTGACCAGAGTTTGATAAAGTCTGATCAGAGTTTACATAGTCAAGACTCGTCAGAGTTTACACGTGGAAAGGGCTCAGAAGCGGATATACTTCAAGGAAGGATAAAAGCGGAGGAGTGATTTGCTGACTATGGAAACTAAACAGAAAACTGTAGCAATCTTTGATTGATAGAATACATAGCTGATTTATAGGATATCAAATCAGAGATTGATTTTGTAACTGTGTCTATATAAACACAGAATAGGGTTACTCTAGATGAGTTGAGTTATCGAGTACATTGTTAAGAACCCTAGCAGCTCTTAGTGATAAAATATAAATCACTGAGAGAGTTTTTGTAACCATTCAAGCTTTGTGAATAAGAGTTTATTGTTTTCAATCTCTTATATTGTCATACTGTGTTACAGATTGTGATCACTATATCATCTTATATAGTGAGTTTATAGGACCTAACAAGTGGTATCAGAGCCAGCTCTGTTAAGATTACTACAGTGAGATCTTAATCACAATCATGTCTGAAAAATCACAAGCTTCATCCTTTAGAGTTCCAATCCTTAAGGCATCTGAATATCCAGTCTGGAAAGAGAGAATGATCATATTCTTAGACTCTGTTGATCCAGAATACCTTGACAGGATCTATGATGGACCACATATGCCCACCAAGCTCTCTGTTGGGCTTGCTGATGAACCTCAGAAGATGGTTCCAAAGAAAAGAAAGATTATACCCCTGAGGACATCTTGTCAATTGGTAAAGACTCTAAGGTGAAACACCTTCTGCACAGTGCCCTTGATAATGCAATGTCTAATAGGGTGATTGGGTGCAAAACTGCTAAACAAATCTGGGATGCTCTGGAAACCAGATGTCAGGGAACTCAGGCCATAAAGAAAAACAGAAAAACAATCCTTACACAGGAGTATGAGCACTTTGACTCAAAATCTGGTGAGTCCTTGACAGATCTGTATGACAGATTTGTCAAACTGCTGAATGACTTATCTCTTGTGAACAAGGAATATGATCTTGAAGACTCAAACCTCAAATTCCTTCTGGCTCTTCCTGAAAAATGGGATTTGAAAGTCACTACAATAAGAGACAATCTTGATCTTGGAGAAATGTCTCTTGATGATGTTTATGGAAGACTGAAGACTCATGAACTTGAGATGGAGCAGAGAAACAAACGTCATGGAGGAAAATCAAAGTCTGTTGCTCTAAAAGTTCAAGAGGAGGCTGCTAAAAGCAAGGGAAAAGCTCATGTCATAAAGTCTGACATTGAGTCATCAAACTCTGATGACTCAAACTCAGATGTTCCCTCAGACTCTGAAGAAAGTGATGATGAGATGATGCAGTTAGCAGCATTGATGGTGAAAAGCTTCAAGAAGTTGGCCTACAAAAAGTTCAACAAAGGCAAAAGTTTTTCAAGGAAAGACAGAAACTCTGGCAGAGTTTATGATAAGAAGAACTTCAAGAAGAATGAGGGCAAGGAAGGGAAAGCTGGAAAAGCTGACAAGTATACCTGTTTCAACTGTGGTGAAAAGGGTCACTTTGCATCTGAATGCAAGAAAGCCAAGAAGGAAAAAGAAAAAGCCTTTATCACCAAGAAAGGAAACTGGACAGATACATCTGATTCAGAAGAAGAAGTCAATTATGCTCTGATGGCAAACACTGACAACAACTATGAATCTACTGCAAAGGTACCTCATTCTACTCTTGCCTTTGATACTGAAGATATAACTGAGTTAAGATTGTTTCTTAAAACTTTGCATATCAGCTTTAGAGATCAGACTTTAGAAAATGAAAGATTAAAATCTGAAACTCTAAGTGTAAAGAAAAGGAATGATTATCTAGAAAAAGAATTAGTTCAGATGTTGGAAGTTCAGAAAGAAAGAGATGATGCTGTCATTGTCAAAGATGAATTATTAAAGAGGTATGCATCTCTTCAATCAGAACTTGCTAAGGAAAGGGAGATCATTAAGACATGGACTAATTCAGGCAAAACTACTCAGGATATCTTAGGTAGTGGAAACTGGAAGAAGGGACTAGGTTACACTGATAACTCAGAAGCTGAGTCATCAAAAACAGAGTTTGTTAAAACTCAAAAACCTAAGGTTAAACCTGTTAAATTTGTTGCTGAATCCTCTAAGTCCAAACAGAGTAGACCAGAATCAGAGATTAACAACAATTTAAAAACTGTTAAGCCCAAACAGGTTAACATAGGACTGATGACTCAGAAACAGCTTAAGCATAAGCTTAAAGAGGTAAAGTCTGATAGCAAAGACAAGGAGCCTAGGAAAAATAGAAATGGCAAGGTTGGAATAGACAAGAGTAATAACTACATGCCTGTTCCAAATGCACCTAGGAAGACATGCCATAACTGTGGAAATACTAATCATCTTGCTAATTTTTGCAGGAAGAACAAAGACATTAACTCCTTACCTACAAAGTCTGGAGTTAGAAAAAGTAGTATTAGATATAAACCACAAGATCCATGTTTTCATTGTGGTAGTCTATGGCATTCTATTTATACTTGCAAAGAATATCATAGTTTGTATTATGATTATTATCAATTGAAACCTTCTTTGAAGAAGATTAATAAAAGCTCTGCAAGTACAAAATCTGTTTCAAGTACAAACTCTGATCCAAAGTCTGTTAGCTCAAACTCTGATAAAAATAATTCCGCTGCAAAAGCTAACTAACTTAATAAGGCCAAAGGATCCAAGCAAGTCTGGGTCCTTAAAACTAACAATTAGTGGTCTTTGTGATTGCAGGGCAACAGGAAGAATATTCTAGTCTTGGACAGTGGATGTTCAGGACACATGACTGGAAATAAGGCCCTGCTGTCAGAGTTTGTGGAGAAAGCTGGCCCAAGTGTTTCTTATGGAGATGGCAACATAGGAAGGACTCTGGGATATGGCAACATCAATCTTGGAAATGTCATCATATCAAATGTAGCTCTTGTTCAAGGGCTAAAGCACAATTTACTCTCTGTCAGTCAGATCTGTGACAGAGGATATCATGTTGATTTCTATGAAGAACACAGTGAGATAGTAAGCAAGTCAACAGGCAAGGTGGCAGTGATTGCTCACAGACATGGAAATATTTATGAAATCCACCTACCTACAAACTCTGAAGGAAAAGCAATTTGCTTATCTACAAGAATCTCTGCAGAAGAAAGTTGGAAGTGGCATAAGAAGCTCTCACATCTAAATTTCAACTCTATAAATGAGCTTATAAAGAAAAAGCTTGTGAGAGGACTCCCTGAATCACTACTCACATCTGATGGATTATGTGATTCATGTCAAAAGGCCAAGCAGAGAAAGACATCCTTCAAGAGTAAGACTGAATTCTCAATAAAGAAACCATATCATCTTCTACATGTTGATCTATTTGGACCAGTTAATGTACCATCCATTGCAAGGAAGAAATATGCTCTTGTCATTGTTGATGAGTATACTAGATACACTTGGGTATATTTTCTTCACTCTAAAGATGAAACAGCCTTGCATCTGATGGATCATGTGAAGCAACTGGATCATGGATCTGAAGACAAAGTGAAGATCATTAGAAGTGATAATGGAACTGAGTTCAGAAATTCAACAATGGAAGAGTTCTGCAAAGAAAGAGGTGTAGTGCAACAATTTTCTGCACCTGGTACACCACAGCAAAATGGTGTAGTTGAGAGGAAAAACAGGACTCTTATAGAAGCTGCCAGAACTATGCTTGATGAGGCTAAATTGCCTACTTATTTCTGGGCAGAAGCTATTCAAACAGCTTGTTTCACTCAAAATGCAACACTGATTAATAAGCATGGCAAGACCCCATATGAGATGGTGAGGAAAAAGAAGCCAAATCTGAAGTACTTTCATATATTTGGGTGCAAATGCTTTGTATTGAAGACTCATCCAGAACAGCTTACCAAGTTTGATTTAAAAGCTGATGAAGGCATTTTTGTAGGTTATCCTCTGACAACAAAGGCCTTCAGAGTCTACAATCTAAGAACCAAGGTGATCATGGAATCCATACATGTGTCATTTGATGACAAAATAATTATGGGTTTAGCAGATATGGATGATCATGAAAAACTGCATTTTGAAAATGAAGAAATATTCTCTGATTCAACAAACTCTGATGAACAGTCAAACTCTGACTGTGAGCAAAATACAGCAAACTCTGGTGAAAACTTACAGGTTCATGATGATGAAGCAAATGTTGAGGGGGAGCATCAGAATGTTTCAGACTCTAGCTCATCAGAGAATGCTGACTCAAACTCATCAGAGAATACTGATTCAAACTCTGATAGCACAAATTTAGGGGGAGCTACAGAGAATGATCAACAGAATCAAGAGAGCATGGATCAAGGGGGAGGATCCAATAATGAAAATGGTCAACTTCCACATGCTAGGAAGTGGACAAAATCACACACACCTGATTTAATAATTGGAAATCCAGAAGCAGGTGTGCAAACAAGGACAGCTACAGCAAATGAGTGTTTACATCATTGCTTTTTGTCACAAACAGAACCTAAAAAGGTGGAGGAAGCTCTTCAAGATGCTGACTGGATTCAAGCAATGCAAGAAGAGCTGAATGAGTTTGAGAGAAACAAAGTCTGGACCCTTGTACCAAGACCTAAAGATAGATCTATAGTTGGTACAAAATGGGTTTTCAGAAACAAAACTGATAGTGAAGGTGTAATTACAAGGAATAAAGCAAGACTTGTGGCAAAAGGGTACTCACAACAGGAAGGTATTGATTATGATGAGACATTTGCTCCAGTTGCAAGATTGGAGGCAATTAGAATCTTTCTGGCCTATGCTGCACACAAGAAATTCAAGGTATTTCAGATGGATGTCAAAAGTGCTTTTCTCAATGGGAAACTGGATGAAGAGGTATATGTTGAACAACCTCCAGGATTTGTGGATCCAAAGCATCCAGACTATGTCTACAGATTGGACAAAGCACTTTATGGACTAAAGCAGGCTCCAAGGGCATGGTATGAAACTCTGGCTCAATTTCTTCTTGAAAGTGGATTTACTAGAGGTACCATAGATAAAACCCTGTTTTACTTGAATCATGGTAATGATCTGCTTTTAGTTCAAATCTATGTTGATGATATCATTTTTGGCTCCACTAATGCTAAACTCTGTCAAAGATTTGCCAAGCTCATGCAGTCTAGGTACCAAATGAGCATGATGGGAGAACTCAGTTATTTTCTGGGTTTACAAGTTAAACAGACTGAAGATGGGATTTTTATCAATCAAGCCAAGTATACCAGAAATCTCTTGAAGAAATTTGGTATGCAAGACAGTTCAGCTGCAACTACTCCCATGGCAACAGCAACCAAACTAGACAAAGATACTGGTGCATCAGTGGATATCACAAACTATAGAGGAATGATTGGATCTTTGCTTTATCTGACTGCAAGTAGACCAGACATCATGTATGCCACATGTCTATGTGCAAGATTTCAGGCAGATCCAAGAGAGCCTCATCTGATTGCAGTAAAGAGGATATTCAGATATCTCAAGGGAACCACATCATTGGGATTATGGTATCCTAGAGAATCAGATTTTAGTCTAATTGGATACTCTGATGCAGATTTTGCAGGTTGCAAAATTGACAGGAAAAGCACAAGTGGGAGTTGTCAATTTCTGGGTGGAAGACTTGTTTCTTGGTACAGCAAGAAGCAGAAGTCCATTTCAACATCAACAGCAGAGTCAGAGTATATAGCTGCAGGCAGCTGCTGTGCTCAAATTCTTTGGATGAAGAATCAACTGTTGGACTATGGGTTATCCTTTTCTAAAATTCCTATTTATTGTGATAACCAAAGTGCTATTGCTATGACAGGAAACCCAGTTCAACATTCTCTGACAAAGCACATCAGTATAAGATATCATTTTATAAGGGAGCATGTGGAGGAAGGAACCATTGAACTTCACTTTGTTCCTACTGAACAGCAGCTAGCAGACATATTCACCAAACCACTAAGTGAAGCAACCTTTACTAGGCTGGTGAATGAGCTAGGAATGATATCAGGAACTGAGTAAACATAATGGTCAGATCTTTCAAATTTAAATTGTCAATTTACCATATGTATTTCTCACACATTTGCCATGATATACTCTGATTGTTAAAATCTGATGACATTCTCTGATGATATACTCTGTTTGCTATACTCTGATTGACATTCTCTGACGTCATTCTCTGACGATATTCTCTGATGTTTGTAAACTCTAAATCTTGATAAATTATCTCATTTTTATTTCTCTGAGACAAATAACCTGTGAAGATACTATGAAGCATGATCTGAATTAGTAATCATGAATCTCAGTTAAGTTCTTTAATCTTGATCTCAATTTTGTGCTACTATGTTACACCATATGCATGTTGATATCATTGAGACTCTATTACTTCACATATCTTAATTATAAGTGAGACTGATTAATTTGCATTTTCTCTCAGTAAATTAGACAGTGATTATAAACTTTGATGCTATACACACCCCTGCAAATAAGCATGGTACTCCTTTGAGATCCTAGATGTCTATATGACAGTGACTGGGAAGACCCAAACATTTACTGGTATTAAGTAATTGCCAAGATTTTATAATTTATGGTGACCAGTCACAATCTCTGATTACTGGAGAAATACCTTTGCAAAATTATATTTAAAGGTCGTGATTCATTTACACTGAAAAGCGTCCTTGTTGTTTAAAAAAAAAAGGGTTAGTTTATTTTATATATTTCTCCATCAGAGTATGTCTATTGTCTATGTCTTGAGAGTTTAAATAAATTATTCTTGTCTACCTTATAATTACGAAATTGTGAAATTCTTTAGTCTCTAATCTCATATGTTAAATCACACATATTATTTCACAAGCACATTATTGAGCTATGGATTTTATAACAAACTCTGATTTATTGATGAATATTCTGAAAATTATGTCTTTATTCTGAGGCATTTAGAAATTTATTTTCTTTGATGTAAATCTCAGAGTTTAAAATTCGAGAGATTTGATCTTGATTTTTTTAAATCTTGTAAATTTCAGGAGTTCAAATATTCAGAGAATGTGAAGAGAGTATTCCAAACGGATGTATTGTTAGTGGGTTTACATGAAAAACATTTTAATAGGAGAACGTGTAATCAGCATTTATAACTGCACATGTTTTACTGCGCTCATGATTATTACTCTCTTTTCTCCATGCCACTAACTCTCATCTACCAGTTAAAATCTGACAGGTGTCCAAGTGAACAAAGAGCCATGCGTGTACAGCTAAACAAAATCTGAAGAGTTTATCACATCAAATTTTATTGCTTATTATTCACTTATACACTTAATCTTAATACAAACTCTTACTCTCTTCACAAACTCTTACTCTCTTCTCTCTGAAATTCAAATCTTCTCTTACACACCTTCTCAAACACCTTCCTTCACAAACTCTGTTCTAATGGCCACTACAGCTTTTACCTTTGCAGGTGTGGAATTTGTTCCCAACAACCATGCTGCCATTCTCAACACTGCCGACGCTCCAAGGGATTACCATCCCATCCAGCAATTTTTGGCACAGAGTGCCCTTGCTACCGCCCTTACCGCTCCTGCCAGACTCTCAGGAAGCCAAATCATCAATTTTTGGAGGACGGGTCAATACGACAATGGTGGTGCAGATGGATCACCATCAATTGTGTTTTCATATGAAGAGGAGGAGTATTCTGTTACTCCAGCCACAGTCAGAGCAGCATTCAACCTGCCAGAGCATACTGCTTACATCACTAATGGAGATGCAAATCTTCGAACAATGATGACTGATTTGGGCTACAGTGAATCACTCGACAAATTGGGACAATTGAAGCGTCCAGGGCTCAGAAGGGAATGGAGTTTCTTCTTCGACTGCATCACCAGGGCCTTTCAAAAGAAGTCTACAAACTGGGATGCCATACCAATGGACATGCTGCAGATTGGGTATTCTCTGATCTACTCTACTAATTTTGATTTTGGTAGATTAGTTCTTAGAAATATTGGTGAAAGAATGCATGAGAATAGACAAGTCATATATTTCTCAAGATTCTGTCAATTATTGTTTAATGCCACTGTTGGTGAGGTGGAGTTTGATGTTGATGATGAGATCAAGCCATTCAGGCTTCATAAAAGGGTGTTCAAGGACCTCATCTCCAAAGATGAGAGGTATCCAATTCAGAGACCCCTTCTAATTCCAGCTCAGGTTAGAGTCAGGATGGATATGCCCCCAGTACAACAACAACAACAACAACCACAACAGCCTCAACCTCCAGTCTCTCCTACAATTCCCAAACAACCCAGAACTTCTGCATCCAGGTCTAAAAGGGCTACAGACTCTGAAGAAAACCCCTCTACTAAGAAGACCAGAACCTCTGTTGCTACACAAGTTCTGAAGACAAAGTCTGTTAAACCAGCAAACTCTGATGCTGTAAACTCTGATGCTGTAAACACTGATCCTGTAAACTCTGAAGCTGCTTCTCCTCAAAAGCAGAAAAGAAGGAGACTGGTTGCTGCCTATGATTATGAAGATCTTGAACCTGCACATACAACAAACTCTGAACCTTCTCCTACAACAAACTCTGAACATCTACAGACCAGTCCTCAGCCAAAGACAGCTAGATTCAAAAGAAGGGCTAACAAGCCTAAGAGGGCAAAGGTACTCATAACAGAGATCACAGATTTTACTCTTGAGGAAGAGCAAGCACCATCTATTACATTTCCAGAATCTTCTCAAGCTCTGATGGTGCATCCTCTTCAGGCTGTTCCACTCTCAACTGCTACAGCATCTTCTACTTCATCTGAAGTAGATGAGGAGATTATATGCAAGGAGCAAGCTACAGCTGAAGCTGAGACTACTGTGTCTGATTCTCAAATCCCAGTATCTGATCATGGACCTTCCACTCCAATTCCTCTTTCTCCAATGAAAATTCCTGAGGGTGCCATTGTTCATGATACAGCTCCAGAAAACTACAAGTCAGATGTTGTAGTTGAGGAATCTGATAAGGTAGCATTGGAAGCACTGGAGTCCCTTGCTAAGGCTGGTGAAGAGCCTAGCAAATCGAAAGCTGATGATCGAGAAAAATCTGTTCAAGATCCTGTTGAGAAAGTTGCTAATCCTGCATCTGATAATGATGAGGATGATGACAGTTCAGATGATGACAATGATAAAAATGATGATGAAGTCCCTCTGTCACATCTACAACAAAAGTGGGAGTCTACCAGCCAATATAATGCCAGGCTGCAAACTCTGGACACAAACTCTGAGCCACTTCCCAGGGATCTTCAGGTTGATCCACCAACTGAAGTATGGGATAAACTCTGGCTGAGCCACCAGCATTCTCTGGAGCCAACTAAAGCTGAAGAATTCTTATCTATGGCAGAGAATAAAATCTCAAACTCTGATGTCATGTCAAGCCTCAAGGCCACAGTTCTTTATCTAAAGACATTTCATCCTGCTCAAGCTCAGACATCTAAGTCTATAGATGGTCTCAGAACAGAGGTAGCCAGTCTCAAGGAAACTCAAACTATGGAGAAGAAAAGGACTCTACTACCTCTGAAAGATGATGTTAAGAAGCTGGTGTCTGCAAATGAATCTCTGGAAAAGAGGATGACCACCATTGAGTCTACTCAAGAGAAAATGTCCAAGCAGCTGGAAGCCATCCAATCTTCACTTTAATTCTCTGATCACATCAATTCTGATTCCTGATGAGGATGATGTCAAAAAGGGGGAGAGAGTAGCTAAAGTCAAATGCAAGTCTACTTCTCAAGCTCTGAAGAGAAAGAAGAATGATGATGATGATGATGTGGATGACTTCACAAAGCACAAGAGATTTCAAGCAGGGATTGGTGGAAGAGTTTCAAACTCTGACAGTCAAAAACAGTCTAAGCAAAGCACAAAGTCTGCTCCAACACATAATGTCACATCTGGATCAAAGCACAGACCAGTGGCTGGATCAGATAGACCATTGACTGATGAAGAAGAACTTGCTAGATTGATCTTTGAACAAGAAAATCCAGAAGCCAAATTGGATTTGGAGTTGATTGCTGCAGAGGAAGCTGAGCTGAAGAAAGAACATGTTGAAGCTATAAACTCTGGAAAGATTCAAAAGCCTGCAAAACCAACTACCAAGCCAAAAGAAAAAGGGATATTGATCAAGGAAGCTACTGTTGCTGATCAGAGTTTACCAGTTAAAAAGGTATACTCTGAAGATGAGTATACATCCAAGGGAAAAAGCAAAGTAGATGAACACCTTGAAAAAGGATTGATTAAGAAGAAGCCTACAACCTCTGACAAGGCTCAAGTTGTAAAGGAAAAGAAATCAGAAGCTGCAATCTCTGACAAAGCTCATGTTGCAGAATCACAAAAAGGAAAATTAACCTCTGACACAGCTCAAGTTAATAAGGAAGCAAAGAAAGACACAACCTCTGACAAGGCTCAAGCTGTGTTCAAACCAACAACTACTCCATTGCCAGGATTTGCAAAGCCTAGTCTGATGACTGAGATAAACTTTGAAAAGGGCTCAATTCAACCAATCTCTCATCGTAAAGCAGGAAGAGATAAAGGAGGGCTGGGATCTAAATATGAAAAATTTGATCAGAGTATAGGATCAATGTCAACAGACCCCTCATCTCTATGTGCTCCCAAGACTGGAGCATTGCAAGAAAGAATGGACAGATTAGATTCAGTCCAACTGGTGAAGAATGACAGAGGAGATAACATTCTTATCTACTTCATGTCTGATGGAACAGTGTTTAGAGTAATTGAAGCTGATCTGTATGCTAAACACTGGGAGGAATTGAGATATGTCTCACACATATTTCAAGTAAAGAACAAGTCATGTCAACACATCTCCAATCTGCTCAAAGATCAAATCAGAAGAAAGATGGGTATTACAGGAAACAAAAATGCTGGACCTTTCATTCCTAAATACTCTAATCATCAAGGAAAGCTGGTTGAGATGAAGAAAAATTCAGCAAAAATAGTGACAATAGCTGGAATCAGAACTCTTGCATTCAATGAAGAGTCTGATAAAGCTTACAATATAAGGCTGGATAGAGACTTGAGAAGAAATAAGATATATGATCTCAGAGCTGCAATTTATCAAACTGGAGTTTCAGATCCAGAGCTAAGAGAGATCAAGAGACAAATGATTACAGTACTTGAAGAAGCTGAAAGAGAACTCCTCAGAGGATATCTAAAGACAGCAAATGGTGTCTATGAAGCTAAGGAGTAAAGTATCTGTAAGTTTTAAAAGTTTTCTGTTATATAGTTAAACTCTGTTGCATTTGACTTAACTGTTTTGACATCAGCAATTATCTGTTAACTTGCACATAACATATTTATGCACAAGTTGGGGGAGATTGTTAGATATAATTGATGATTACTAATGTTCTTAAAGTTTGTTTTAGAACAGGAGTGATCAGAGTTTAGGCTGGAAGCTGATCAGAGTTTAGTAAAGTCTGACCAGAGTTTGATAAAGTCTGATCAGAGTTTACATAGTCAAGACTCGTCAGAGTTTACACGTGGAAAGAGCTCAGAAGCGGATATACTTGATAAAAGCGGAGGAGTGATTTGCTGACTATGGAAACTAAACAGAAAACTGTAGCAATCTTTGATTGATAGAATACATAGCTGATTTATAGGATATCAAATCAGAGATTGATTTTGTAACTGTGTCTATATAAACACAGAATAGGATTACTCTAGATGAGTTGAGTTATCGAGTACATTGTTAAGAACCCTAGCAGCTCTTAGTGATAAAATATAAATCACTGAGAGATTTTTTGTAACCATTCAAGCTTTGTGAATAAGAGTTTATTGTTTTCAATCTCTTATATTGTCATACTGTGTTACAGATTGTGATCACTATATCATCTTATATAGTGAGTTTATAGGACCTAACAGAGTATTTTTTCAACAACTGGCCGGAAAGAAAGTTTCTGTGGAAGACATACGGAATACAGATCCAGTCTTCTACAGTAGTTGCAAGCGAATTTTGGAAATGGATCCAGATGAAGTTTATCAAGATGCTCTAGCTTGAACTTTTATTGTCGAAGCAGACAACTTTGGATCCAAAAATATTGTGGAGCTCTTGCCTGATGGAAAAAATATTTCCGTGAATAGTAAAAATAGAGTAAACTATGTTGCTCGGCTTGTTCAACATCACTTTGTTGATCCTGTTAAGGATCAGGTAGCTCAGTTTACTCAAGGGTTTGACGATATCATGAATTCGGACAGGCTCCGGGAATCATTTTTCCAATGCTTAGAACTTGAAGATTTTGATTGGATGCTGTATGGCAGTGAAAGACCTCTATGTGTTGAGGATTGGAAGTCTCACACTGATTACAATGGCTATGAGGAAACTGATTCTCAGATATCTTGGTTCTGGGAGGTATGAGTCAGTAATACCTACTCTTATTATATATTCTATGACGTGATCCTAATTAATACTCCTTCTGTTTGGATATAATAGTAGTTTTACTTTTTTTTATGTAGTTCTAAAAGTTTTGATAGTACACTTAGAAACATTATTTTTAAAATTTTCTTTTTGTAAATAAAAATATGACTCTAATATTTTTGTCCACGAAAAAAAATTAAAAGTAATATTTCTAAGTGTACGGCCAAAACTTTTAAAGGTATGTGAAAAAAAGTCAAACGACTATTATATGCTAACATAGGGAGTATTATGCAAGTTCTGATGAGTTATCTACCTATTCTTTCAACTAGCTGTGCACAATGCACTAGGTATGATATTACATTATTAAGAATCACCCTCTTAAATTGCAGACTGTGGCGAGTATGTCAGCAGGGCAGAGAAAAGCTCTCCTATTCTTTTGGACGTCGCTGAAGAATCTACCTGTAGAAGGTTTTGGTGGCTTAACCTCCAGGCTATACATTTACAAGGTGAACGAGACGTGCAATCGCCTTCCAACTTCTCAGACGTGCTTCTATCGGTTGTGTTTTCCTCCTTACCAGTCCTTGGAAGTCATGCAAGATCGTCTAAGCCTCGTTACCCAGGAGCATGTTGCCTGCAGCTTTGGGACTGCTTGAGATAAGCATTACTCCATATGTCAGGGATGTAAATTCTCTTGGTGGCACATACAAAAATTAATACAAGCATTACATAATATACATTCTTGTCTGGTTTTTTTCAAGTTATTTTTAAATAGCAGTACTTCATATGTTAAATATAAATCGACGGTCTTGCAAATTGAGAGATTGAGCAGACTAATTAAGAGAGCAATTGGTTTTTGTCAAGGGTATTGCAAATTGATTTTGTCGAGAGCAAACTGGTGTAAGCAAATTATATGGTGATTTTTGACTAAAATCAGCCGTAAACCCGATGGAACAAATATACAATAACTATTTTTTAGATTTTTAAATAATTTATAAAAACATTCTATTACGCTGGATAATTGTCTGACGACCCTAGAAACTATAGATCTATAGCGTTGTTATTTGGTGAACCACAGTAGAAAATGTCACCTACAGTCTCGGTGTTCCGTAAATCGACACAGAAAACTCCTTTTAAGCGGTGGCTATTGTTTACCGACGTAAAATACAATGTTGGTTATTTGAAGAACGCTATAAATCAAAAAAATTCATTATATGTGTGGATTAAGTAGTTATAAACCGATGCTAGAAAAAGAGTTGGGCGACATTTTTTAATAGACACAACACAAAAATTCCGTTGCAAAAAGTATATTCTGTAATAGTGAATTTTGGGGTGCATATGTTTTTTTTATTAAGTCTTGCTATACATTTTTTTTAAAATTAAAGTTGCTGGGTTGAGAATTACAATTACCTCTATTCCCAAATTCTTAACTTAAAAAAGTAATTGATGATAACGAAATTTGGTAGTTTGATATTTGTTAAAGATTTTGCTTGTTAATAAAATAAAGAGTATAAATTTGTCCAACAACTATCGAAATAACTACAACTGGTGAACCAACAAGATCTCCAACTAATTTTAATTACACATTTTACTTTTAAAACAATTATACCAAAAAAAAAATCCAATTTTACTAAAGATTAAAGACTATACAAGCCGATTGGAGAATAAATTTCCCATAATAAACAATGTCATGATTTTACTGAAAAAAATATATGCTTCTAAAACAAATTCATATCACGACATGTAATTGAGAATATTGTTTTTAAATATTAATCAAAATTTAAATAGGATAAAATGTTAATTTGCAAAAATTTTATATCTAAATAACGATACTGTAATATGTATATTACTGGATGATAATGTTATCTGGTTAAAGGACAAAAAAATTATAATAAATAATAAATTATTTGAATCAGTGCTACGAACTTAAAGCTAAAATTCTAAAGCTTGATAACTATGATCCTCTGGGGACATTTAAAATTTAAAACAACAGGCCCAAAAAGTGGGCGGAAATATAGATGCATTCAAATGTGCGTAAATCCAGACCAGTATATCAGCCACATGAATTAGGGTTTTTTCTGTATAGCCACATGAACTCCAAAATTATTCATATCAGCCGTCTCTAAATTGTTCATTCTCACACACACAATACAGCCCATCGATTCCTGCAAACCCAAATCGGAAAATTATGCCACCACTACTTCTGAACCATCGAAATTATACCATACAGTTCCTTGTAAAATTGTTTTTTGAAATGAAACCATTAATTATTCGATCTCATGTCAACGATACGATTGAGTACGTTCTTGATTTGATACAATCGAAAGCTGGAATTCCATTGAACGAGCAGCTGTTAATTTATAAGAGCAAGCAGCTTTACCCGGAGCAAACCCTAGGGGAATGTTCTGGTGAAAATGATGCTGTGTTCATTAATTTGGAGATTGTGTAAACGGAATCCGGGGAGTGAAGCTTGGGACAGAGAAGCACGTAGCCTGATCAGAAGAAACCTAACCGATTATTTCACTGATTTGCTGCCGAGTGATGATGATATGGATACAGGGCATTTCCAGGTATTTTCTGGTTTCGGGGACGATTTCAGTTTAATTTTGTGCATATTAATAGTCTATCGGTTGCATAGACAGTTAGGTAGTACTTAATTACTGATACTAATTTTTTTGGATCCCCATTTGCTTGCCATGGTTATTTGGATTTTAGAATATCAATTGAATTTTCCTTTTCTATATAGTTATGATTGTGAAATAGATTACTGTTTCGGCCTTAGCGTGTGCAATGTACTCAAATGAATCCTCCAACAATCGTGATCTATCGATTAGTATCTCTAGGATTAGGTTGTTATCCTCATCACCAACTCGTGAAAGTAACATCATTGCCAAATAATGCCTTCTTCTGCACTCAGAATTATCACCTCCTTATGCTCCAAAATCCAACTATAATCTTCATCCCTCGTAGCATATTTAATAATTAAATAGCAGAAAGAAAGCTTCCTCTTCCTTAAGGTTTTCCAAAATTGTCTAGCTAGGGCTGGAAAGTGCTTAGACATGTTATTCAGTTCCATTATGATGGCAACATACTGGTAGCACCCAAGATCTTCACTCTTTGTCGGCAATAACTTCTCCAGTTCTTCAAGACAATAATCCATCTTATTCAACAGCCTAAAGAAAGTCTGAACCATGATACCAAATTCTTGATAAGGACCACTCTGAGAGACCTTTCTGTAACCAAACTCAAGAAAATGCTTGTAGTATCATGGTCACACAAAGGTCTCTCGGAATGGGCTGATGAAGAATTTAATATCATGGTTCAGACTTTCTTTAGGCCGTTGAATAAGATGGATTGTTGTCTTGAAGAATGGGAGAAGTTTTCCCCCACAAAGAGTGAAAATCTTGGGTGCTACCGGTATGTTGCAATCATAATGAAACTGAATAACATGTCTAAGCACTTCCCAGCCTTAGCAGGACAATTTTGGACAACTTTGAGGAATAGGAAGCTTTCTTTCTGCTATTTAATTATTAAATTTGCTAGCAAGGATGATGATTATGGATGGATTTCGGAGCATAAAGAGGTGACTACTTTTGAGTGCAGAAGGCATTTGGCAATGATGTTACTTTCACGAGTTAGTGATGAGGATAACAGTCTGATCCTAGAGATCCTTATCAACAAATCACGATTTTCGGAGGATTCTTTTGAGTACATTGCACATGCTGAGGCTGAAACACTTCAAGCTAGTTTACATTTGCAGTTTAAAGATGAGGAAGCTACTGGCCCCGGTGTTCTGAGGGAGTGGTTTATCTTAGTTTGTCAAGCCATATTTGACCCTCGAAATGCCCTCTTTGTAGCTTGTCCAAATGATCGTAGAAGGTTTTTTCCGAATCCAGGTAAGCTTGGTGCTTCTGTCATTCTACTTTGCCCTATATATGATTTCGTAGAAGTTATATTTTGTTTACATTCTTATCGGTTATATGCTGCCATGTTTGATATAGTGATTTCTTTCAACATCAGTATTTCAAGAATTTATACATTGAAGGTGGTCAACTGAGATTACCTCACCGAGTTAATTTCATAAAACTGATAGTCTGGATTGGGGGGAACACAGCCACCCCATACTTCCCTTGAATCCCTCCCTGGTTATCCTCAGATAAATTCAAATTTTAAAATTAATGACTAGGGTGGATCCAATCCACCTAGAATACTTCAAGTTTGCTGGAAGAGTAGTTGCATTGGCTTTTTAATTCACAAAGTTCAGGTTGGCATTGTCTCTGATAGAGTATTATTTCTACAACTGGATGGAAAGAAAGTTCCCGTGGAAGACATACGGGATACAGATCCAGTCTTCTACACTAGTTGCAAGCGAATATTGGAAATGGACACTACAACAAAAACAGCATCAGACAACGGTTTTTGCCCGTTGTCTGATGCCCAAGAAAACCGTGGTCTATTGAGATGCCGTCTGATACGCACCTCAGACAACGGTACGTACCGTTGTGTGAAATAAAGAAACACAACGGTTTATATTTAACATCGTGTTGTGTTACACCCAGAAACAACAACATAACCATTTAACAAAGTGTTGTTATAAACATTTCAAAACAATGGTCATATTTTAGATTTGTGTTGTTAGTAGGACTACCCACAACAGTTCAAGTGGTTAGATTTACTTGTTTGTAAGAGTATCAGACAATGGTTTAGATTTAGACAATAGGTTGTTTGTAGATTTTGAGACAACGGTTTTCTTTTTCTTTTTCTTTTGTGTTTAGTTATGTCAGACAATGGTTTCTTATTTTCCAGTTTGTTGTCTTTTACATATCTGGACAATTGTTTCTATTTCATTGTAAGCTTCTTTGTGAATTCTCTAAATAATTCTCTGTTTCATTTAATAATTCTCTATTTCATTTATAATAAACAAAAGTTGTGTAAATGTTACAAACATATGAGCTTTGTTCATCTGTAAGTTGCTTAGGAAACTCTACAACAAATTTAACTATCGGATTACCCCCTCCCCGGGTTCTTCAGCCTTTGGCATGCCCTGCCCTGCTACTATCTTCTCATACCGAGGATATCACATATTCCATTATTATCATCGTCTCATGTTTCACTTCCTGGTAACTCATTCTCCTGTAATCTTTGTTCCATTTCTCCATCCAGGCTTCACGTTTGTTGTGAGAACTTCATCTTCTTGTACTATTTCTCTGTTGTATGCATACAAACAAGATGACAAGAAACAAACTAGATCATCAGCTCATAGATCAAAGAGCATAGTTCCAGATGGAACTTGAAGGTTCAAATGATCTAGACCATTTATGTATGAACAATTGCTAAAATATAACTTAATTGACATGAAAAGAGTATGTAATATGTTGCTAACCTGTTCCATTGCCATTATTAGGAGTATTGGCTTTGTTCCGTTCATTCTTGTCATTATTTAGCTGAAATGATTGTACACATAAAATCATTAGAGTATATGAAACACATCTGGATTTCTTAATTTGATAACAAGTATGATCATCATGCCTTATGCGATGCATAACATAGGAAACATAAAACAAGGAATTTTGTGGAAAGCATAGTATAGTGAGTCTTGCATCTAGACAGACTAGATTCATTGGAAGGACAAAAGAAATGACATAATCATTGATCTAAAGAAAAATATAGCTCAATCTCTAGTATGGTATATAAATCACATAAGCAGTGGTTACACAGTCCAATGTTTAAACAAAAGAGCATTTTATATCCTCATCTAGATATGGCAGGAATGAATGTACACAGAACTAATCAAACAATATAGAAGACACAAAAAACAAGGAATGGTGAGCAAGTTATAGGTAGTCCAATGTATGTCATGACACAGCCAAGAGCATCTGACCAAATCTTCTAGGATTTGAGAGCACTTGACAAACCTCGTCAAAATGTCAACCAGTAACAACACAACTCTTGTGCAATCCACATTTCACTCAACAAAGAAAATCATCTTGCAACCCATTCAAATTAATAACTATACAAGATTTGGGTATAATTGCACATAGAGAAAATCCCAAAATCTAACAAATCAGTGACTAACAAAAGCAATAAACTCCCTAACAATATAATAAAATTCATAATATACCCACTAAAGAAAATACCTAAAAGAAATAATCCATAATATACCCACTAAAGAAAATACCTAAAAGAAATAATCAAATACAAAATTATAGAAAAATGAGCAAAAAGATTATATCAATTACAGATTCAGATGTAGAGAAGTGTTTGGTCTCATGGTGTGACCTGTATATACCACTGGAAGATCGATGTTTGGGCGACAGAGAAACTCTGATGGTGGTCCAAACTCAGTTTGCCTAATAAAAACCAATTAAACATGAGATTTTAGGCACATAGAGATAGAGATGTATTGAATACCCAAATCAAAGAACAAACAAACCAAATTAGGGAAACAGAGATAGAAATGAAAGAGACAAAGATGAACAAATACCTAGATCTAGGGTTCATGTTCTGTATTTGTTCGTGCTAGGCGGCTTGTTTAGAGATAAGGTGAAAGTGAATTTAAATATGGGGCAGTGAAACAAGGGGGAATATAAGGGGGGAAGTGAAATGTTGATAAGGGGGGAAATGAATTAAAAGTGTGAAGTAAATTTTGGATAATAGTCAAATACAAAAAGGACGACATCGGTCAAACTGGTCTATTTTGGATTATCACCATACGAAATAATTTATTTAAAAGTATATTTTTACATAGTTAGTTAGTATTTATATCAGATTTATTTATATTAAAATACTGTGTAGTTGAATTTTGGAAAAAAATGAAATTTTAAGTATTTATATATAATTGACTATCAAAATATCATAAAAACAGAATTTTAAATATAAAATAATTTAGTGATATAAAGTTAAATATTTTATAATTATCTTATACGATATTTTTTTTAAAAATATAGTAGGATTATTGTGTCTAGTAAACAAAATAATTGATCCTAGTAATTGTCGATGTAGAAATATAAAAAAATTAGAAAAATAATATTGTAATTTTTTTAAACAATAATCCTGTATTTTTGTTAACAATAAAAAGGTAACTTTTGTCATTTTGTGTCCTACTAATTTATGTATAATAAATCCTTTTTTTGAAGAGTTAAAAATTCTTGTATCCTTGATCAAATTCTTATTTTTATACTTTTTATCTAAATGCAAAATATATTGTTTTTTGTAATACCAAGACAATTTTTTACTTCGGATGTAAGTATTAGTATGTGCTTTATGTTTACTATTTATAAAGTACTAAATAGAATCTTTGTTATGTATAAGATGAGCTCTATATTAATTTTTAAATATTTTTTTCGATGATCCAACCGTACGGATGTCGAGAACTAACAATATTAGTCATGTATAAAAAAATCAAAATTTTTTATGTTTGTTTTGTATGTTTTTTTAACATTACTAGTTAATTCTAAATTTTGTCTTATTGTAAAAAGGTATTTTTTTGTCCTTAGTGTCTAACACACAACGGTTTTTATACGCACCTATGTTGTATCATTAAAAATGACACAACTGTTACGGAAATTATACCATTGTATGAGTATCCATTGTCTAAATTAGGCTCAAACAACGCTTGAGGGATAATCCGTTGTAAAAAAGTAGTGTAGACAACGATTTATTGGAAGAAAACCGTTGTAAAATAAATTTTCATTTTTATGAGTTAAAAATTCGCATTTCCTCGATCAATTCTTGTTTTTGTACTCTTTGTATTAAAAAATATATTTATATTATGCATATATGCCAATATGTATTGTTCATTTGTGATACCAAGACAACTTTGTACTTCGGTCGTAAGTATTAGTATGTGTTTTATGTTTACAATTTATAAAGTACTAGATAGAATGTTTGTTACGTATAAGATGAGCTCTATATTAATTTTTAAATATTTGTTTCGATGATCTAACCGTACGGATGTCGAGAACTAACAATATTAGTCATGTATAAAAAAAATCAAAATTTTTTATGTTTGTTTTGTATGTTTTTTTAACACTACTAGTTAATTGTAAATTTTGTCTTATTGTAAAAAGGTATTTTTTGTCCTGTAGTGTCTAACCCACAACGGTTTTTATACGCACCTATGTTGTATCATTAAAAATGACACAACTGTTACGGAAGTTATACCATTGTATAAGTATCCATTGTCTAAATTAGGCTCAAACAACGCTTCAGGGATAATCCGTTGTATAAAAGTAGTGTAGACAACGATTTATGGGAAGAAAACCGTTGTATAATTAACTTTCGTTTTTATGAATTAAAAATTCGAATTTCCTTGATCAATACTTGATCTAATGCTTGAAAAACATATGACTACTAAGAAAGTGAATATATTTTTATAACTTTGGTTAGGACTTTTGAATGTTTGCACTCTTTTATGTACATTTATTTTCTTAAAAGTCATTCAGTCAGACAACGTTTTACTAGCTAAAGGCTTGTCTATAAGTCCATGATACGATGCTAACAAAAACACTTGTATGTTAGCTTTCCAGTCACACAACACTATATGGAACCCTTGTTTGACCTTTTCGTAAACAACACAACAAATAAAACACTTGTCTAATTACAACAACGGTTTCTTGAACTATTGTCTGAAGTTTCTTCACACATCAGCTCTAAAAACAGTTGTCTAATGTGCATCATTACACAATACCACAGTTAACAAAGTGTTGTCTGATTGAAATTACTAGACAACAGTTTTTTAACCGTTGTAGGTTGTAGGTGTTAGACAATAGTTTTTCGAGGACGAAAAGAAAGTGTTGTGTTTTTGTTTCGGCCAACACTTTTTTCAGCATCCGTTGTCTGATTAGTGTTGTCTGATGCCAGTTTTGTTGTAGTGGGATCCAGAGGAAGTTGATCAAGATGCTCTAGCTTTAACATTTATTGTCGAAACCGACAACTTTGGTTCCAAGACTATTGAGCTCTTCCCTGATGGATTCTTTTTTTCCCGTGAATAGTTAAAATAGAGTAAACTATGTTGCCCGGCTTCTTTAATATCACTTTGTTGATGCTGTTAAGGATCAGGTAGCTCAGTTTGCTCAAGGGTTTGACGATATCATGAATTTGGACAGGCTCCGGGAATCATTTTGTCAATGCTTAGAACTTGAAGATTTTGATTGGATGCTGTATGGCAGTGCATGAAAGAACTCCAAGTTTGTTTCTATTCCTTTCGACTAGCTGTGCACAATGCACTTTGTTTTACATATTCTCCTCATAAGTTTTGCTTTTCTTATGAGTTGGTCCCCAATCTTAAATTCCAGACTATGGCCGCCAGTATTTTCCATTATATATATTCAATGACATGATCCATAATATTATGAAAGTTCTGATGAGTTATCTACTTATAATTCTTTCGACTAGCTATCGTATTATAACATTATTAAGAATCACCCTCTTAAATTGCATACTGTGGTGAGTATATGTCAGCAGGGCAGAGAAAAGCTCTCCTATTCTTTTGGACGTCGCTGAAGAATCTACCTGTACAAGGTTTTGGTTATACATTTATAAGGTTGTGTTTTCCTCCTTATTTACAAGTCGGTAGAAGTCATGCAAGATCGTCTAAGCCTCATTACCCAGGAGCATGCTGCCTCCAGCTAGCTTTGGGATTGGCTGAGAGAAACATTTTCTGTCGGGATGTCAATTCTCTTAATTGGTGGCACATACAAAAATTAATACAAGCATTACATAATATATGTTCTTGTCAGGTTTTTTTCAAGTTGTTTTTAAACAGCAGTAATTTACATGATAAAAACAATTGAAGGTCTTGTAATCATCCAAAGATATATAAATAGTATATATAAATAGTATATGTTTTCGTTATTATCGTGCTTGTTCTATCAGTCAGATTTTTCCTTTTTTTATCTCTCAGTGAATAATTTTTATTATCTGTAGATTTAATTTTTGTATCCGATATTTTTGTTCCGACAGCGTTGTGGAGAATAGATATGGGAAAAATGCTTTCATCTCCAGTATCTTTTTTTTTTCATATTGTATTAAATTGAAAGAAAAAAAGGAAATTCAATCTTTTTAGAATTCTAACAGAAAAAGATAGAAAAAATCCCAAATGCTTTTTTATTGCTTCGACCCGTGGAAAGATATACTCTGGAGTTTTCTATTTTTCGTATATAAGGTAAGGGGAGATATAACAAATAGAGTAAACTATGTTGCCGGCTTCTTTAATATCACTTTGTTGATTCTGTTAAGGATCAGGTAGCTCAGTTTGCTCCAAGGTTTGACGATATCATGAATTCGGACAGGCTTCGGGAATCATTCTTCCAATTCCTAGAACTTGAAGATTTTGGTGGATTAACCTCCAGGCTATATATTTACAAGGTTGTGTTTTCCTTCTTAATTACCAGTCGGTGGAAGTCATGCAAGATCGTCTAAGCCTCATTACCCAGGAGCATGTTGCCTCCAGCTTTGGGACTGCTTGAGAGAAACACTATCTGTTGGGATGTCAATTCTCTTGGCGGCACATACAAAAATTCATACAAGCATTACATAATGTATGTTCTTGTCAGTTTTTTTTCAAGTTGTTTTTAAACATAATTCACATGATAAAAACAATTGACCGTCTTGTGATCATCCAAAGATATATAAATAGTATATTAAAATATTATAAAATCAAATAACAAATATTCTACCGTACAACTTAGCCAAACGAGTATAATTAATATTGTTATTTTTTTTTTGAGTGATTGACACTTTGCACCCCTTATGTTTTGACGCTTTTTCGATTTGGTCTCAAACAATTTTAGTGGAACATGAAGTACTGGAGAGGGAGATTGAAAGGCTGCGGACCTTGTATCAACAGCAGCAACAGCAACCACACCAGCAACCTCCTCCCAGCCATCAGCGTGCCAGAAGTCGGGATCTTGATTCTCAGTTTGCAAGCCTTTCCTTAAAACACAAGGACTCAAGTTCTGGTACTGATTCCGTTTCTGGTCCGTTGAACATCTAATCTCATATACATTGCTGGTGGTCGATTTGCTTGCCGAAGAACTTCTCTATGATGCTTTCATACCAATCACTGAAAGTCCAAAGTCATTTCTGTAGAGTTTGGCTTGAGAAAAGATCTTCCCAGGTGTATTCACCTGTTTTTACACCTTTCTGATTGGCCCTTATCATTTGGTTATTTATTCTACGTGGCCATCCTTGTTCATTTAGTAGCTCATATGCACCTGGTGATCCTGTTGGAAACTGTGACTCCGGCAGATAGCTCACCGGAGGTGAATACATGAAAGCTTCATCTGACTTTAAGCTCAGTCAAAACTCTGAGATTTTTTTTTTGTTTCAGTTCTTCTGCTGAGATTTCAAGGAACTTTTAGGGTGCTCAAAAAGTTACATGCGTTATATATTACACAGTTTGTCAAAAAAAGAAGGAAAGATTACATGCGTTGCTTGCAATTCTCTTGTGTACATTAGCAAGTGTGTCTCATCAGCAGAAGCAAGAGGCTTGAGAACAACAATGTCGTTAATACCAGCTGGCAATAGTGTCTAATTTTGAAAAAAAATATTTCAAAAGTGTCTAATTTTGAAAAAATATATTTCAAAATACTCATGAAAAAAAATTAAAATTGTGGGGTGCAAAGTGAAAATATGAAATCTGTTAACTTTAACGGTCAATTAACGGTGAGTGGTCAAAGGGGTGCAAAACGAAGCGCTTTTCAAACTTTAGGGTGCATACTGCCAAAAAAAATTGTTTGAGACCAAATCGAAAAAGCGCCTAAACATAAGGGGTGCAAAGTGTCAATCACTCTTTTTTTTTTTCAAGTCTGTGATTAATCAGGTTAACGATTGAATAGTCAACAGTACAAGAAAATATGAAAATATGGCAGAACTGAACAGAAGTCGGTCATTAATAAGTGAAACCGGGAGGGATCATAACCGACAGCTAGCGAGCTAACGGATGATAATTGTCTATAATTACAATCCTGCGTAAATGAAAACCAATAACATTGTTTCGCAAGTATATATCACTACAACAAATAGAGTATTTACGACAGAAATTAAGCCTAATATCAGTCGTAAAGTAACTACCGACGAAGTCTATTATGAACGTCCGTCGCAAGTTCTGGAGAACTTAAGCTTACTACAAAATCCATACACCAAATAAAAAGGCTATTTTTTTCAAAATTTATTTTAATCAGTATTGACACTATAACATCCGTACGGTTGGATCGTCGAAATTTTATTTTTTTAAAATAGTTTAATGTTTCAGGTAAGTATTCGATTAAAGCCCAAGTAATATGACCCCATTTGACTACAAAATCCATATATCAAATAAAATGCTATTTTTCTTAAAATTTATTTTAATCAATATTAATACGTTACAATAACATCCCTACGGCCAGATCGTCAAAAATAAATTTTAAATGTGTCCGATGACATTAAATATGGTTGGTGAATTTACGACAGAGTCCGTAGTAAGTTTATATGCAAAAAATAACGTCGTCGAACTTACAACAGAAGACCACATTCCGTCGTATTTACGACGGATTTTTAACACTAAATCTGTCGTAAGTGGTCCAATTGCGATAAATTTCTTCCGTCATTTTTGCTTGCGTGAAAATTTCAAAAATTGGTTGCAAATTTAAAAATTAGTCGCAAGTTCATATTTCCGTCATAACTTTCATATAAGTGGGTCCCAATAGAATAATAAGCAACTTACGATGAAATTTTCGTTATTTTAAATTCATGGGCCCCAATTCTATTCATTTAAATTTGAAAATAAGAGAAAACAAACATTAATTTTCAACAATAAATAAAAAAATTATGATAGAAAATTCCGTCATAAAGTAGAACTTACGACGAAATTTGTGATGAACAAATGTCGGAAGTTTTAGAGACACTACTTTATGACCGAAAATATTCGTCGTAAGAAGGAAAATTTTAGCGTGTTTTTTGGTTTCCCGCCAATATTCGATATCCAAAATATATATTGAACCTGTGCATACATATATTCACATATATCTAAAACCAATATGCACCACAATCAATATCCATCCAAAATTTACAATCAACCACACAATTATTAGATATAAGAAACCATAGCTTTTACAATTAACATTCAATCATGTGCAAATCTTACATCAAATTCTAAATCCATATTCGTCCATGTACGTAAGTTAAATTATCTTTACATAAACTTAGATCGTCTTACAACATACAAGCATCCATAGTATGCCAAAATAAGTTCAGAAATGCTAAAATATAACAAAAAGTTCTGAAAAATTGAAATTACCCCCAAAACATTTTTGAAAAAGTTGAATTTATTGCCATGCTAACTTAAGATATGATCCGTCATAAGTTAGAACATGATATAATTTTCATTTATTTTTTATTTTTAAACAACAATAATTATATAATTATGAACTTATGACGACATAGTTACGACGGAATCGGAAACTATTTTATTTTCATTTATTTGTTTATTTTTAGTTATCCAAATATGTTAACTTATGATGAGAAAATAAACATATCAATTTCATTTATTTTTTGTTTTTGAATAGCTATAATTATATAATTATGTGAACTTACGATGGTGCAGTTACGACGGAATTAGAACCCTTTTATTTTAATTTATTTTTTGTTTTTAATTTGCTAAATATGTTAACTTACGACGATTTAATAATGACGCAAAACGTAACTTATGACGGTTATTTACGATGATTTTTTCCACGGGAAAATTTCACTAATGATGTCACTTAAGAACAATTGTCGATGTTGCATCATATAGGAAAAGCACCGAAATACAAGACATTGTCAAAAATTTTAATATTAAATTACTTATAAATTAAAGTTATTTAACTTAAAAGGTGTGTCAGACTTTTATACTAACAAGCTTATGGCCGGTATCAAGCACATGTTTAAATACTTTTTTTAAATTATTATTTATGGAAGTATAATGTCTTTTTATTTGATTACATTATCATTTTTTTAATATATAAATTTACATTATCGTTGTATAGATATAAAATTTAACTATATTAACATATGATCCTATTTTAATTTTTTATTAAAACTAAAATATGATCAAGTGTTAATATATAACAATTTTATAGCTAAACAATGATAGTGTAAATATGTATATTAGATTTTTTTATTTGGATAAATACGTATATTAAAAAAATGATATTACTGTAATCAAATAATTAAAAAGATAATAAAATTATAATAAATGATAAATCAAAAAATTATTTAAATCGGTGTAACCGTTACCACAGCTAAAATTTGTGATAACTAGGTATGAAATTTGGGCACATTTCAAATTTAAAACAGCGAGCCCAAAACAGCGAACCACACAAAGTAAGCAGCTGAATTAGGGTTTTCTCTTCAGCCACAAGCTCCAAACTTATTCATATCCGCCGTCTCTAAACTATTCTGCTCGATATCAGTGTTCATTCTCACACACACAATTATGTCGCTCATCAATTCCTGCAAACCCAAATTTGAAAATGATGCCACTGACGGCTCCATTTCTTCTCAGCCGTCGAAATCGAACCCTACCATACAGTTCTTCGTAAAATTGTTTTCTGAAATGGAAACATTAGTTATCCGAGCTGATGTTAACGACACGATTGAGCACGTTCTTGATTTGATCCAATCGAAATCTGGAATTCCATTGAACGGGCAGCCGTTAATCTATAAGAGCAAGCAGCTTTACCCGGAGCAAACCCTAGGGCAATGTTGTGTCGAAAATGATGCTGTTTTACAGGTGGTTGGAGTCATGCCGAGTACTCGTCATGTGAGAGCTCAACAAACATCTGATGAGATTGTTTCATTGATTTGGAGATTGTGTAAACGGAATCCGGGGAATAAATCTTGGGACAGTGAAGCACGTTACCTGATTCGAAGAAACCTGACTGATTATTTCACGGATTTGCTGTCGAGTGATAATGATATAGCTATAGGGGATCTGCAGGTATTCTTGTATTCTGGTGCACCAGCTGCGTTAGCAATGTTATATATGTCTCCGGATCATATGATATTTGGTGATGAGTTGATACGACAGTTGGTTTGGGTCATTGCGTTTATGCCTCCATATTCCTTCCAACAATGTGTCCCTATTTTGCTTGAGATTTGCAAGCCGTTGCGTGGGATGCCATATTATGGTGAAAATGTTATCTTTGACACATGCCGAACTTGTCTTAGTTCTATGGTAGCTTGTATCGAAATTGAGGCAGCATCGGATGGAGGTTCCGTTACTTTAAAAGATATGCTAACATTTGTTAGAGAGGCTGTTGATAAGATAATTCTTACAATGGATGGTGGTATACAACCAGATACAAGTATGAGTCCCTCGCTTTCTTTAATGACGGAAGAGCTTCTCCATTTTCAAAGCTTTCTGATTCCTTTAAAAAGGTTTATACCAGAGGAGCTATTACATGACGGTTATTGTTACACAAAGGCCTCCCAAGGTGAACCTTATATTTTAACATACACGGAAGATTTTAATTTCATGCTTAAGATTTTCTTTAGACTGTTGAAGAAGATGGATGATTGTCTTGAAGAATTGGAGAAGTTGTTGCCCACAGAGAGTGAAAATCTTGGGTGCAACCAGTATGTTCAGATCATAATTGAACTGAATGACGTGTCAAAGCACTTTCCAGCCCTATCTGAACAATTTTGGAAAACCTCAAAGAAGAGGAAGCTTTCTTTCTGCTATTTAATTATTAAATATGCTACGAGGGATGATGATTATAGTTGGATTTTGGAGCATAAGGAGGTGACTGATTCTGAGTGCAGAAGGCATTTGGCAATGATGTTACTTCCACAAGTTAGTGATGACGATGACTACCTGATCCTAGAGATGCTTATCTATAGATCACGATTGTTGGAGGATTCATTTGAGTACATTGCACACGCTGAGGCTGATACACTTCGAGCTGGTTTAACTGTGGAGTTTAAAGATGAGGAAGCTACTGGCCCCGGTGTACTGAGGGAATGGTTTGTCTTAGTTTGTGAAGCCATCTTTGATCCTCAAAATGCCCTCTTCGTAACTTGTCCAAATGATGGCAGAAGGTTTTTTCCTAATCCAGGTAAGCTTGCTGCTTTTTTAATATAGATAAATAGAATCCAAAAGGAGGTTAGGTATTTCTCTCTGACAGGGAGAGTCTTCGGGAACGATTTCAGTTGAATTTTGTGCATATTAATAGTCTACAGGTTGCATACACAGTTATGTAGTACTTAATTATTAAATCTAATATTTTTTTAGATCCCCATTTTAATTCCTTTCATGGTTATTTAGAGTTTAGAATATCAGTTGAATTTTCCTTTTATTCATGGTTATTTAGAGTTTAGAATATCAGTTGAATTTTCCTTTTATATGTAGTGATAGTTGCTAAATAGTTGCTTTCATCATTAGTATATTAATTGTTCTATAAACTGAATGAGGTCAGTTGTGAATAACTCACCGAGTGCTATCATACCTGATATTACTTGAACTTTATACAAATAGAATCTATTTGGATGTACATGTAAAATTAAAATTTTTGTTAGTCCTTCCCTAGCTAAAGCTAGTTTAGTCCTGATAATTAGTTCAATTTATGACTTTTTCTGTTTTGCAGCGTCGAAGGTGGATCCATTGCACCTAGAATACTTCAAGTTTGCTGGACGAGTAATTACATTGGCCTTGATGTACAATGTTCAGGTTGGCATTGCCTTTGATAGAGTATTTCTTCTACAATTGGCCGGAAGCAATGTTTCTCTGGAAGATATACGGGATGCAGATCCAATCTTGTACAGTAGTTGCAAGAGAATACTGGAGATGGATCCTGAGGAAGTTGATGAAGATTCTCTAGCTTTAACATTTATTGTAGAAACCGACAAGCTAGGATGCAGGAATATCGTGGAGCTCTACCCGGATGGAAAAAATATTGCCGTGAATAGTTCAAATAGAGACAAGTATGTTTCTAGGCTTGTTCAACATCATTTTGTTGATTCTGTTAAGGATCAGGTGGCTCAGTTTGCTTAGGGCATTGATGATATCATAAGTTCGGGGAGGCTTAGGAAATCATTTTTCCAATTCTTAGAACTAGAAGATTTTGACAAGCTGCTGTATGGCAGTGAAAAAGCTCTAAGTGTTGAAGATTTCACACTGACTACAATGGCTACGAGGAGACTGATCCTCAGATATCCTGGTTCTGGGAGGTATGTGAGTCAGTAAAACTTCTTTTCTGTAAGGCTTTTCAGAGTAAGGTTTTTATGTTTAGGATCCAGGCCCCTGTTATATGTATGTCATATGCCTCTTAACCAACACACTATTTTCTGGCCGTTGGATTAATATCCAGCCGCCACGATTATCAGAATTATAACAAAATTTTAATACATCTTATTTTCTTATAACCGCTAGACGGGGTCTCTGTCTAGCGGTTAAAAAATGTTGGAAAGACCTCGTCCGAGCTGGTGCCTCTTAACCAACACACTATTTTCTTGCCGTTGAATATCCAACGGCCAGGATTATCAGAATTACCAAAATTATAACAAAAGTTTAATGCATCCCGTGTTTTTTAACTGCGGGACGGGTCCCTGTCTAGAGGTTAAAAAATGGTGCAAAGACCTCGTCCCGAGGTTAAAAAGCGCCGGACGTAGGTTATAATCCTCGCCGCTGGATATTCATCCAACGACCGGGTTGGTTAAGAGGTCATTGGCATATGTATGCCGGGGACCGGTACCCTTATGTTTAAGGCTTTTTTTTCTATTATGAGGTGTTTATATATGCTATGAAATGATCCATCATAGTATGCAAGTTCTGATGTGTTATCCACTGATCCTTTCGACTAGCTGTGCACAATGCAATTTGTTTTGAATATCCTGGTCATAAGTTTTATTTTTCCTATGAGCTGAATTTCATATATGATATTACATTATATCTTTTTCTTTCGTATGAGATTACAGAAAGATAGCTACATAATTATCCATCTTAAATTGCAGACTGTGGCCAGTATGTCAGCAGGGCAGGAAAAGCTCTCCTATTCTTTTGGACGTCACTGAAGAATTTACCTGTAGAAGGTTTCGGTGGCTTAACCTCCCGGCTATACATTTACAAGGTGAGCGAGAGCTGCAATCGCCTTCCAACTTCTCAGACTTGCTTCTATCAGTTGTGTTTTCCTCCTTACCAATCGTTGAAAGTCATGCAAGATCGTCTAAGTCTCATCACCCAGGATCATGTTGGCTGCAGCTTTGGGACCTCATGAGAACAAATATCAATACAAAGCTTATTTCAAAATCAGAGCCGGAACAGTTTTTTGTACTATCAGATTGCATAGTTTCCTTTTGTGGTTTATAATCGATAATTATCCGTAATTACGTAATAATTTTCTCAAGTTACTTTTAGCCTGTGCTTCACATGACGCTTGGCTACCTTGTATTTCTAGCAGGGAGGGAGTTGGTGTTGCAAAAGTAGCATGGCTGAACAAATCTTTTTGCAGAACTCGCAGAAGAAATAGGTTTGCGATCACTAGCTTCTAAATTCCGAGAAATTATATATTTCTTGTGCTTTAAAATTCCAAAGTTGTAGATAAAAACGTTTCGAAGTGAGCAAAACTACATTGATTATTTTTCTTAAAATTCAAATACAAATTTAGTGTTTAGTCCTCTCTCATCATGAATGAAAACAAGAGCTACTATACAATTTAGAGAGAACCGGAAAATGATAACCGAATGGATAAATTTACCATTATACCCTTCCTAATGATATACACCGTACACAGTAGGTCTCGGTCAAACTAGGGTTTTAGCGTTGACATTTCAACATAGTATATGAATGCGTCACTATAGCTAGGTTGTTCTTTTTTGTATCCACTACAACAAACTCGCCTATTTACGATGGAAGTTAGGCCTTCTTTCTTTCGTAAGTTTCCAATTTATGACGGAAATTATCTGTCATTTTTGCTCAAGTAGTAAGTTCGAAAAACCGTCACAATTTTCCATGAGTGTCGTAAGTTTGATCAAGCGTCGTAAGTTGACCTAGTAGGGCCCACAATTCCAGCATATTCATAGTTAAACTTACAACGTATAGTCCGTCGTAAGTTGGACATTTTACGACGAAAAGTTCCGTCGTATGTTCATTGTGAACCCACAGTTTCATATTTTTGGTTCTGTTCATGCGTCGAACAGTTCCGTTGATAGTTATCTTACGACTAAGCCTATTATGAATATCCATCGTAAATTATAGAGAAATCTTGAATTTACAACATGTATATCCGTCGTATGTTTAGATTTATATTCTAAAGCCCCGGCAGTTGATCACTAATTTATGACTGAACACATAACCGTTTCATATAAGTGGGTCCTATGTGCCAATAGAATAATAAGAAACTTACGACAGAATTTTCGTCATTTCTATTTATATAAATTTAAAAATAAGAGAAATTAAAAATTAATTTTCAACAATAAATATAGAATTTATGACTAGAAAATTCGGTCGTAAAGTAGAACTTACGACGAAATTCACGATGAACAGATGTCAGAAGGTGTGGAAACACTAATTTATGCGACAGAAATATTTCGTCGTTAGTTTGTCTTTTCAGAGGAAAATTTTAGCTTGCTTTTTGGTTTCCTAGCCAATACCCGGCATCCAAAATATATATTGAAATATGAACAACCCAATCTATATCCTTTATCAGTAAACTAATCCCTCATTTAGTGAATTATGAGAAGTATCAAATATCAAATTATCAAAATTTGGTTATCATTATATAAATTTTATTTAATAATAATAATTACACTACTATATATGAAAGGACTCAAAGTTTGGTGGGGAGCTATTAATGTAACAACTATCACACAAATAGAATTACATCACTAACAAAATTATTCATTTCAATTTTTAAAACTCAGATCTATTAAATGAATCTATAAAATTCTTTTTATTAGAATTCAAATAAATAAGGACCATGTTGATATTAGTAGCTAAATATGTATTAATACAAAATTTAATTCAAGACATGTCCATATAAATATGGAGTCTATGTTGATATCATTAGTTAAATACATATTAATACGGATTTAATTTAATTCATGTACTTCATAATATTGTGATAAAGATGAAGAAGAAGAAGGTGTTGGTAACATTGCAATGACAAATACCAAATTCCACTATAATGATGTCACTTCATAACAATTTTCGATGTTGCATCGTATAGTAAAAACACCGAAATACAAGACATTGTAAAAAAACTTGATAAAAATTTATTTTTAAATTCAAGTTATTTAACTTAAAAGGTGTGTTAGACTTCTATACTAACAAGCTTATGGCCGGGCGTCACGCACTTTTAAATACTTTTTTTAAAATTATTATTTATAGATGTATAATGTCTTCTTATTTGATTACATTATCATTTATAGTATACAAATTTACATTATCATTGTCTAGATATAAAATTTTTATATATTAACACTTGATCATATTTTAAATTTTATTAAAATTTAAAATATGATCAAATGTTAATATATAACAGTTTTATAGCTAAACAATAATAGTGTGAATATATATATTAAAGTTTTTATGTATAAATACATATATTAAAAAAACGATACTAAATCAAATAAAGAGATAATAAAACTATAATAAATAGTAAATTAAAAATTTATTTAAATCCGTGCGTGTACTGTTACCAAAGCTAAAATTTGTGATGACTATGAAATTTGGGCACATTTCAAAATTTAAACTGCGGGCCCAAAATGGTTTTCGGATATATAGATGCAAATGTAAATTGAGTTACGCATACACACAAGTAAACAGCTGAATTAGGGTTTTTTCTCTCCAGCCTCACCGTCTCTAAACTATTCTGCTCGAAATCAGTGTTCATTCTTACACACACAATTATGTCGCTCATGGATTCCATTTTTTCTTATGGCTCCATTTCTTCTCAGCTGTCGAAATCGAACCCTACCATACAGTTCTTTGTAAGATTGTTTTCTGAAATGGAAACATTAGTTATCCGAGCTGATATTGACGATACGATTGAGCACGTTCTTGATTTGATCCAATCGAAAAGTGGAATTCCAGTGAATGGGCAGCCGTTAATCTATAAGAGCAAGCAGCTTTACCCGGAGCAAACCCTAGGGCAATGTTGTGTCGAAAATGATGCTGTTTTACAGGTGGTTGGAGTCATGCCGAGTACTCGTCATGTGAAAGCTCAACAAACAGCTGATGAGATTGTTTCATTGATTTGGAGATTGTGTAAACGGAAACCAGGGAATAAATATTCTTTGGACAGCGAAGCACGTTACCTGATTCGAAGAAACCTGACTGATTATTTCACGGATTTGCTGCCGAGTGATAATGATATGGCTATAGGGCATCTGCAGGTATTCTCGTATTCTGGTGTACCAGCCGCGTTAGTTATGTTATATATGTCTCCTAATCATGTAATGTTTGGTGATGAGTTGTTACGAGAGTTGGTTTGGGTCATCATTTCGTTTATGCCTCCATATTCCTTCCAACAATGTGTCCATATTTTGCTGGAGATTTGCAAGCCCTTGCCTGGGATGCCATATTATGCTGACAATGTTATCTTTGACACGTGCCGAACTTGTCTTAGTTCTATGGTGGAATTTATTGAATTCGAGGCAGCATCAGATGGAGGTGGATGCACTGATTTCGTTACTTTAAAAGATATACTAACATTTGTTGGAGAGGCTGTTGATAAGATAATTCTTACAATGGATGGTGGTATACAACCTGATACAAGTATGAGTCCCTCACTTTCTTTAATGACGGAAGAGCTTCTCCATTTTAAAAGCTTTATGATGCCTTTAAAAAGGTTTATACCAGAGGAGCTATTACATGGCGGTTATTGTTACACAGAGGCCTCTCAAGGTGAACCTTATACTTTAACATACACGGAAGATTTTAACTTCATGCTTAGGATTTTATTTAAGCTGTTGAAGAAGATGGATGATTGTCTTGAAGAATTTGAGAAAAAGTTGTTGCCCACAGAGAGTGAAAATCTTGGGTGCAACCAGTATGTTCAGATCATAATTGAACTGAATGGCATGTCTAAGCACTTTCCAGTCCTCGCTAGACAATTTTGGAAAACCTTAAGGGAGAGGAAGCTTTCCTTCTGCTATTTAATAATTAAATATGCTACGAGGGGTGAAGATTATAGTTGGATTTTGGAGCATAAGGATGTGATTGATTCTGAGTGCAGAAGGCATTTGGAAATGATGTTACTTCCACAAGTTAGTGATGAGGATGATGACTACCTAGAGATCCTTATAGAGAGATCACGATTGTTGGAGGATTCATTTCAGTACATTGCACACGCTGAGGCTGATACACTTCGAGCTGGTTTAACTTTGGATTAAAGATGAGGAAGCTACTGGCCCCGGTGTACTGAGGGAATGGTTTGTCTTAGTTTGTGAAGCCATCTTTGATCCTCAAACTGCCCTCTTTGTAGCTTGTCCAAATGATGGCAGAAGGTTTTTTCCAAATCCAGGTAAGCTTGCTTCTTTTTTAATATAGGTAAATTGAATCCAAAAAGAGGTTTGGTATTTTTCTCCGAGAGGGAGAGTTCCTTTTTTCCTTTTTCTCTCTTCGGGAATGATTTCCGTTGAATTTTGTGCATCTTAATAGTCTACAGGTTGCATAGACAGTTAGATAGTACTTAATTATTAAATCTAATCTTTTTTTAGATCCCCGTTCTCCTTTCATGGTCATTTAGAGTTTAGAATATCAGTTGAGTTTTCCTTTTATATAGTGAAAGTTGCTAAATAGATTGCTTTCATCAGTAGTATATTAATTATTCTATAAACTGAATGAGGTCAGCTGTGAATAACTCACCTAGTGCTATCATACCTGATATTACCAAGTCCTGATAATTAGTTCAATTTAGAGAAAATTTATGACTTTTTTTGTTTTGCAGCGTCGAAGGTGGATCCATTGCACCTAGAATACTTCAAGTTTGCTGGACGAGTAATTGCATTGGCCTTGATGTACAATGTTCAGGTTGGCATTGCCTTTGATAGAGTACTTCTTTTACAATTGGCCGGAAGGATTGTTTCTCTGGAAGATATACGGGATGCAGATCCAATCTTGTACAGTAGTTGCAAGAGAATATTGGAGATGGATCCTGAGGAAGTTGATGAAGATTCTCTATCTTTAACATTTAGTGTAGAAACCGACAAGCTAGGATGCAGGAATGTCGTGGAGCTCTACCCTGATGGAGAATATATTGCCGTGAATAGTACAAATAGAGAAAATTATGTTGCTAGGCTTGTTCAATATCATTTTGTTGATTCTATTAAGGATCAGGTAGCTCAGTTTGCTCAGGGTTTTAATGATATCATAAGTTCGGGGAGGCTTAGGAAATCATTTTTCCAATTCTTAGAACTAGAAGATTTTGACAGGCTGCTGTATGGCAGTGAAAAAGCTCTAAGTGTTGAAGATTGGAAGTCTCACACTGACTACGATGGCTACGAGGAGACTGATCGTCAGATATCCTGGTTCTGGGAGGTATGTTAGTCAGTAATACTTCTTTTCTTTAAGGCTTTTATGTTTAAGTCTTCTTTTTCCATTATGAGGTGTTATCCACTGATCATTTCGACTAGCTGTGCACAATGCAGTTTGTTTTGAATATCCTCCTCATAAGTTTTATTTTTCCTATGAGCTGAATTTTATGTATGATATTACATTATACTCTCTCCGTCTCTTTTTAATTGTCCACTATTGACTTTCACAAATTAAGCATTTTTTGACCAAAGATTACGTATAATTCTTTCATTGTTTTAAAAAGTTATATTTTAAAATAGATTTTATATATGTACTTTATAATGATAGAATTTTAAAATATTTTTCGAATTATATAATATATATAAAATTATCCCTTCAAAGTTTGGTCAATTTGACCGTTGATAGTCAATAATGGACAACTAAAAAAGTACCGATCTATCTTTTTTTCGTATGAGACTACAAGAGATAGCTACATAATTATCCATCTTAAATTGTATCCATCTTAAATTGCAGACTGTGGCGAGTATGTCAGCAGGGCAGAGAAAAGCTCTCCTATTCTTTTGGACGTCACTGAAGAATCTACCTGTAGAAGGTTTCGGTGGCTTAACCTCCCGGCTATACATTTACAAGGTGAGTGAGAGCTGCAATCGCCTTCCAACTTCTCAGACTTGCTTCTATCAGTTGTCTTTTCCTCCTTACCAATCGTTGAAAGTCATGCAAGATCGTCTAAGTCTCATCACCCAGGATCATGTTGGCTGCAGCTTTGGGACCTTTTGAGAACAATACATGTCGGGATCGAAACTCTCTTTGTGCTTCACATGACGCTTGGCTACCTTGTATTTCTAGCAGCGAGGGAGTTGATGATGCAAAAGTAGCATGGCTGAACAAATCTTTGCAAAACTAGCAGGGCAAATAGAACTGCGATCACTAGCTGTCTAGCTTCTAAATTGCAAGAAATTAATTTATATTTTTTGTGCTTTAAAATTTTAAAGTTGTAGATTAAAACGTTCCAGAGTGAGCAAGAGTATACATTGATTATTTTCCTTGAAATTCAAATACAAATTTAGTGTTTAGTCCTCTATCATGAATGAAAACAAGAACTACTATATACAATTTAGAGAGAATGGAAAATGATAAACGACTAGACAAATTTACCAATATACCCATGATATACGCGTTACACAATAGGGCTTTAGCATCGGTCAAATTAGGGTTTTAGCATGGGCATTTCAGTATAGCATATGAATGCGACACTATAGGTTGGTCCTTTTTGTATCCACTACAACAAACTGGGCTATTTATATACGACGGAAATTAAGCCTTAATTCCGTCGTAAGTTTCCAATTTACGACGGAAATTATCCATCATTTTTGATCAAGTAGTAAGTTCGCCTTAATTCCGTCGTAAGTTTCCAATTTTCGAGGGAAATTATCCGTCGTTTTTCCTCAAGTAGTAAGTTCGAAAAACCGTCACAATTTTTCACAGGTGTCGTAAGTTGACCTGGTAGGACCCACAATTCCAGCATATTCATAGTTAAACTTACAATGTACAGTCCGTTGTAAGTTGGACATTTTAGGACCGAAAGTTCCATCATGTTTATTGTGGACCCACAGTTTCGTATTTTTGGTTCCGTTCTTGCGATGAAAAGTTCTGTCGGTAGTTTTCTCACGACTCAGTCTATTGTAAACATCTGCCGTAAATTATAGAGAAATGTGAAACTTTTGACATATATATCTGTGGTAAGTTTAGATATATATTCTAAAACCCCTGCAATTTTCTATATTTCTACCATTTTTTACCATTCAAGAATGGTCAAAAACCTGTCCATCCATGCATTCACTATCCAATATATACCTAACAGACATTTTAACTATTATACAATGCAAGCAAATATTTAATCCACAATATCATGATTTTCATTAACAAAACATCCCAAACACAGTCATACACCCTCCCCTATAGACAACAACATAAGGATGACTCATGTGACGGTCTTCGGAGTCCGTACTCTCATTACCACTTCCGTCAACGCTTAAAGTTATATATATCCATCACATAATCAAACAGCTCACGCTAATGAATGTGCTTATCATCAAAATATTGAACACATTACACTTTAAAATTTCAAAGATTTTGGGAAGGTTATATTTTATAACATTTTCAACAAATAGCAGTTTCGTTTATAATCTACCACTTGTATATGGTTTGAATAAGGGAATAATATGACATGTGTAAAATTTGCAATACAAACATATGTCTGAAAAATTAGGAAATGCTACCTTCTTAAAAAATGATGTTATTAAAAAATTTTAATTTCTATAATGTTCTTTGGTATGAGTTGTGGTATTAGATTGAATTTAATTAGAAATTGCGTTATGGTTAAATATAATTGAGATATTATCATGTGTTCCAATTATTATTGAATTGATATTTTTTATTTAGAAAAATTGGGTGAGCTGGCTAATTTAAATATTAGTATATTTAATAATATAATTTTTTTCATATTATTAATTTCTTTTTGTATCAAAAAGATGTATATAATTGGATAAATAAAATAAGTAAAATCGATACCAAGCTCGTTCTCTTCGTATCAAAATATAGTATTTAAGTCTGTCATGATAGTATCATCCTCTTCTTCGTCTTTACTGCAGTACTCTTGTGGAGGATAGGGTTTGAATTAAATTTAAAAATAATATGGAATTGACTAATAATTTAATTGGACTTTTTGTTTATTTGAATTTAAAAAAATTCTAAGAATTTTATGAGTTGTTTTTTATATTAAATTGTTTGAGTTCTAAATTTAAAACGAACAATTTTGTTGGCGATGTAAATATATATTGGTGGAACAATCACTATAATATAAAATCATCGGCAATATGTAAGTTGTTTCGTAGTTGAATAATAATAATAATAATAATTAAATTAAAATAGTAATTGATGATAACAAAATTTTGTTAATTTAATATTTGTTAATTATGATGTTTCACTCAAAGGAGGTTTTGTTTATTAATAAAGATCATAGATTTGTCCAACAACTATTGAAATAACTGACAAGATCTCTAACTAATTTTAGTTACACATAACACTTGCTTATTAGACTTCCAAATCAATTACAAACAAAAAAATTTGAATTTGACTAAAAATTAAAGACTCTACAAGTGGGATTGAAAAATATATTTTTCATCTCTTTAGAAATAATAAACAACATAATGATTATACAAAAATAAAATATATCATTCCAAAACAAATTCATAATATAACATGTAATTAAGAAAAAAAAATTAGAAAAAATCAAATTTTAAAATAGGATAAAAATTTAATTTATAAGAAATTTGTATCTAATTTAAAAACTATAATGTAAAAATGTATATTAAAGCTCTATGTATATCAAACTAACAATACTGTAAATATATATATATATATATATATATATATATATATATATATATATATATATATATATATATATATATATATATATATATATATATATATATATATATATATAAGGGTCGAGTTCCAGAGAGACCTTACTTTGCGAGAGAGCCAAGAGACTTAATATCAACCATTGATTACATCTGTATACTCTTAACAGGCTCAAGGGCACGCTTGTCAAACTGATGTGCAAAATACTAAAATCAGATATACAGATACGATTCCTGTACGGCGCAAGGAAGGAAACCTTTTGACCTATTTTAGGCTGCCCGCGTCAATCATGGATTTATTTATTTCTGGAAGTTTTGCACAGCTGCATATTAGAAAAAACAATCTCATAACCATACCAGACGCGCAAAAACAAAGTTGCACAGAACCCTAACACAATGAGTGCAGCTGGATACAAGAAGGTTTGTTCTTGAGTTATTAATGGAAAAAAATAAGTATTCTGCATACTGTTTTTATTATACGAATCGTTGAGGGAACTCTAAATAGAATCGCGTATCTTATTTTCTTGTGTATCATATGTGTAGGCATGAGAGAGCCATATGTGCAGGCATGGAGGTGAAGAAAACGCAGCAAAGGTACTTTTATAATGGTTTATTAAAATCAAATAAATGTTAGAGAGAGCACTTAATAGAATTATCTTTCATTATAGTGTTTCTTAATGTTTTTTTTCATAGACAATGTGTTTTGTTTGGCAGAATTGCGAAGCAAGTTGTGAGATTCCACCATTGGCATAACTATGTTTGGGATTAACGATGTCACTATCATATGGATCAGTAATTATATTTATCTTGCCTCCTGCGATTGGGTAGCCAAACCAAAAGACATCTACAACATTTATGGGGTTTGTAGCTAGGCATGGGCCGGTTATATTTATGATCAATCCTCTTCTTGTGTCATTATATTTTTTTGTTAACCTATAGAACTCACTTTCCATAAAATTCATGTAGAAGAAAAGATACAGATGTTGTATATCTGGATGTTAAATTTTGAATTCTTAAGTGAACACCTTTAAAAACATGTCACAGTTTAAAAAAAGCTTAGTACAACATATATATTACAATAAGATTTCAATAAAGAACACGTTGAAGAATTTCACGGAATTTAAAGTAAAAGAACATATTATTCAAAAAATTATTTAACGTTTTAATCAAAGAATTCGAGTACTGTAGTTTATAGTACAAAGATATTTATAGTCAATATTAATTAACATTAATTATGAGTAATGAAAATTGAAACGTACGTATCTATTTATACTTAAAAATACATTACATTATGGCAGTACTTGTTGATTTTAAGATATGTAAATATTCAAGACTCTTCATATTTTTGGTAATGAATTGATTACAAATTTTATATTTTTGGTAATCCATTGATGTCGGTGTATATTATGTTTCAATTATATAAATCTTTTATAACTCATACGATATGTTGTCTTTTATGAGCTAAACCTCCAACTCATTCAAGAAAAAAAAAAAAAAAAATCTCACGACAAGATTCATAGATTCTTTAATCTACTAAATAATATAACATTGATATATGTCAGTTAAAGAACTCAAAATTATTAGAAAATATTTTGGTAGAATATTAAAATTATATTAAATTTATAGAACACTTACTTGAATAAAGTGTTAAATAAATATATATAGTGAAATATTTAAATAAACATTCAATAGAACCTTAATAGTGAAATACTTCAAATAAACACTTAATAGAACCTATAGTAAACACTTAATGGAACTTCAAGTAAACACTTAGGCAAACAATTGATTTCTATAAATAATAAATACAGGGAAATACTTAAATAAACACTTAAAAGAATCTTATGATAAAAAAAACACTTAAAAGAACCTTAGCATTATAATTAAATATATATGTGATATATTAAATTATTATTAAAAAACTATATATAAAAGAAATTTATAATGACCTCTTAAGGTTCTATTACAAGTCTCATGAATTAAAAAAACATAAGTTCTAATATAATATATGATATGAAATAATATTAAGATAGATCAAAAAATTAAAAGTTAATAAACAAGATACTTAAAAGAATAAATAAAAGAATCTTGATAATATATATTATTTTATCGAGTAGATTACCTTGTTAAACTCTATAATGAATCTATGATCATCGTAAAAAATAAAATATATTATATTTAATATTTAGTTTAAAGTGATCGGTGAAATACTTAGGTAAATAATTAATATTTTGATCAATAATTAATATGGTGAAATACTCACGTAAATAATTAATGGAACCTTAGCATTATAATATACAACAAACTGTATATCATATTTTATATTTTATTATATTAAATATTTAATATTATACTTGGTAGAATTCTACGATGATCCCTTAAGATTCCATTATGCCTTTTATGATTTAAAATAAAATAAGTTTAAATATAATTTATCATGTAAAAATAATATTAAGCCAGATAAAAGAAAATTTAAAAGTTAACAAAAAAATATCTAAACGAGCACATATAGAATCTCGAATGATTTAACAATCTGGTAAGAGATTAAACCTATGTAACGATAATCAAGATTTTTGTTATATTTTATCGTATATTAGAAAATTTTAAAATATTATCAAAATTGTAATAAGAGTTCTACTAAATAATGAAAACTCTAATTTTTTTTAAACTTATGTGATTAAGTTTATCAAATATATACATTAAGATTCTACTAAAAAGGATTATTAGACGTTGTCTTAGCCAGTCATGGATAATATATAATTTTGTTAGTTGTTATTTTCAACAAAAAAAAGTGAAATTTAATTTAAATTAATTAAGTGATACATTAATAAAGGTTCTACTAATTGATGCATTTAGATTTTTATATAAAGACAAAATAAATTAATAAATTTAGATTAATAAAATCCTTAAAATTCTCTAACAATATTTTTTGGTGTAGGAGATTCTTAATATAACACTATAAAGTTATTGAACCTTTAATAGAATCTTAAAGAAAATCTGATGTAAATTGTTACATTAATAGATTCTACTAATTGGTACATTAAGTTTTTTATATAAGGACAAAATAAATTAATAAATTTAGATTAATAAAATTCTTAAAATTCTCTAACAATATATTCAAATATTCATGTCATTTATAGTGTTTTTTTTGGAAAAAAAATATTATTCCAAATGATTGTGCTATTAAAATTGTTTTAACAATTTTAATGTTCAAACACCCAATTTTTAAAATTTTGACAGTAAATTTTTAAAAAGTTAAAAGATTCATTAGGATTAAATAATCGTATATTACATATTTAATATTAAAATGGAAATCTACAATTTTGTGAATTCTTAATAATAGTCACCTCTTCAAATCTTCTATAAAATCTTAACACCATTCAACAAATTGAAATAATTATTTCACTAACCATTAATAAAGCTTTCCCAACCTATATAAAATAAATTATTTCACTAATCATTAAAACTTACCCAACTTATAAATTCCTAATAATAGTCACCTCTTCTACTATCTCATATAGGATTTTCCATTTTATGATTCCATGACAGACTACTTGTATCACAGATTGCAACATTTGAGTATTCACATCATTTGGGGTAGAATAAGCTGCTGGAGGTATTTGAGATTTATCTTTTGTCTTTGTTCATTGGTTGAGTGAACTCTGAGTCAAGATAGTTATTGGTGCACCCTCCTTCCATCCCCATCCAATTGTTGAAGCATCTGAAAAAAAGAGCAACATAATTACTACCAGATCCTATCAAAGCAAACACTGCGAAGCAAACACGGGCGAAGGAACAAGTTATCAAATAATGAAAAATTGTTTTCCTCTGTCATGTACATGATAAACATACCATTAACTATCAAGAAGCACAACCAAATCATCATCGAATTCTTAGCAACAAGTTGACTGACAAAAATCGCTCGTGCAGAACACCACCATGAACACTCTAGTGAACACAAAAAGATAGAACCTATATTCTCAAGAATGAATTAATCCGTCAAGTTGTTCTCCATTGAAGCTTCGATATAATCCAATATATAATGAGAACATACCATTAACTATCAAGAAGCACAACCCAATCATCATCGAATTCTTAGCAACAAGTTGGCTGACAAAAATCACTGGTGCAGAACACCACCATGAACACTCTAGTGAACATAAAAAGATAGAACCTATATTCTCAAAAACGAATTAATCCGTCAAGTTGTTCTCCATTGAAGCTCAGATATAATCCAATATATAATGAGAATGTAATCTGTTGAAGTAAAATCGGTATATTAAGACTTGCAAGCTGTTACGTGGGTTGTATTGACAAGATCATTAATATATATGTGTATGTATTATGCTCATAAATAGTAATTAAATCATCAGCGTGAAAGATGGAAGGACACAATCTCTTCATGGAAGGAAACGTAGAGATTTTGTATTGATTGAATACGTTAAATGTACGTACACAAGTTATAGATTTTTTTTTTGCCAATATACTACCCTTAAACTGAATCTCAACAAAATATAGAAAATTCATTTAATTAATTTTGACCACAAGATCAAATCATATCCGATGGTTGATGTATGGTCTCTCGAGTCTCTCACAATGCCTCGGTCTCTTTTGAACCTCCCCCTATAAATATATATATATATATATATATATATATATATATATATATTAAGAAGAATATAATGTACTCAAATAAAAAGACAATAAGATTATAATAAATAATAACTTATAAAAGTAATCTGAATCGCTGCCAATAAACTAAAACTAAAGCTTTAAAACTTGTGATAACTATGAAAATTTGGGACATTTCAAAATTTTAAAACAAGCCAAAAAAGTATACCTAAAATATAGGTGCAAATTTAAATTTAGCGGATATAGCATATGAAAATTTGGGACCTTTCAAATTTAAAAGGCCCAAAAAGAGTGTGCTGAAATAATAGATGCAAACGTAAATCGAGTAGATACGCATACACACAAGTAAACAGCCAAATAGGATTTTTCTCCCCAACCATGAGCTCCAAAATTATTCATATCAGCCGTCTCTAAATTGTTCATTCTTACACACACAATATCGCTCATCTGCAAACCCTAATTGGAAAATTATGCCGCCCACGGCTCCACTTCTTCTGAGCCATCGAAATCAAACCCTACCATACATTTCCTTGTAAGATTGTTTTCTGAAATGAAAACATTAATTATTCGATTTGATACAATCGAAAGCTGGAATTCCATCGAACGTGCAGCCGTCAATTTATATGAGCAAGCAGCTTTACCCGGAGCAAACCCTAGGGGAATTCGGCCTCTTGTGAAAGCTCGACAGTTAGCTGATGAGATTTTTTCTTTGATTTGGAGATTGTCTAAACGGAATTCGGGGAACGAATCTTGGGACAGTGAAGCACGTTACCTGATTAGAAGAAACCTGACTCATTATTTCACTGATTTGCTGCCGAGTGATGATGACATGGCTCTATATAGGGCATTTGCAGGTATTTTCGTATTCCGGTGCACCAGCTGCTTTAACAATGTTATATATGTCTATATATCATATGATATTTTGTGAGGAGTTGATTATATATGTTGATTTTTTTGCTGACTCGAAATATCTCCCAACAATATATCCCTATATTTTTAGAGATTTGCAAGGCGTTGCGTGCAATGACATATTACCGCAACAATATTATCCCCCGGGGTATGTTAGCTCGGGGTAAAGCTGCTTACTCTTATAAATTAACAGCTGCACGTTCGACGATATTCCAGCTTTCGATTGTATGAAATCAAGAATATACTCAATCGTGTCGTTAACATCAGCTCGAATAACTAATGTTTTATTTCCCGAAAACAATCTTACAAGGAACGTCAGTAGGCTAGAGTTCGATTTCGACGACTCAGCAGAACACGCTGCTGATCGAGAGCACGGGAGACAGAGTTGATACCGTCAGTTCTCGTTCTAATGGAGGAAGAGGAACTCACACCATCATCGACGTATAAGCGTCTAATTTGCGTTTGCAGGAATCGATTAGAGACATTTTGTGTTCAATATCGAAGACAATATTATAGAGATGACTGACTGTATAAATTAAGAGCTGCCGGAGAGAAAAATCCTTCTCGGCTTTCATAAATCCTGCTCTTATAAGTTAATATTACTCTCGTCGTATTTTAATATATTTTTAGACATTAAATTCTAGTTACGTGTTTCAAATTAAAAAATAGCAAAACGGTTATCAGCTGTATATGTAGAATGAAGATACCATGTTAAATATGAGAAATAATCATGCTTCCGTGTGCGTTATCTCTAAATTTTGATTTTTTATATTTATCCAATTTTGTATTCTTTTACAATATTATATCGATAATTTTATTCACTACTTCATCTTCCTCCGCTATCTCTTATTTGTCTGTGGGTTCATATCTATGTCAGTTGCCTACATCGATTTTTTAAATTTGAAATGTTCAAATGTTTGGTAATTAACAATACCTCTCGGTTTTCAGAACTATCGAATTCTTCGGATTGTTTGTTGTTGAATAAATTTCAACCAATTTCCGAAACCTTGTCGAAAATTTTATATGACTCTTGTCGTATTTTAAGATAGTGCGGGATATAAATTCTTATTACGTGTTTCATATTTATGATAGTCAAACATTTATTAGGTATATCTGTAGGTGCAAATACTATTTTTTTAACATGAGATATAATTACAATAACGCACTACAAAGTTTAATATCACTACCAGTTTTTGAAATTTTTTTCAAAGTTTAATATCACTTTTGTCGTATTTTGAGATACTGATAGATATTAAATTCTAATTATTACGTGTTTTATGTTTCATATTTATGATGGCAAAACAGTTATCCGGTAGATCTGCAGAATGGAGATATTATATTTTAATATGTGAAATAATTACGATCGGTGTAGGGGTGGAAAAATCCAACACCTACACCGATCGTAATTATTTCACATATTAAAATATAATATCTCCATTCTGCAGATCTACCGGATAACTGTTTTGCCATCATAAATATGAAACATAAAACACGTAATAATTAGATTTTAATATCTAGCAGTATCTCAAAATACGACAAGAGTGATATTAAACTTTGGACAAAATTTCAAAAATTAGCAGTGATATTAAACTTTGTAGTGCGTAATTGTAATTACATCTCATGTTAAAAAATAGTATTTGCACCTACAGATTTATCTAATAACTGTTTGGCTATCATAAATATGAAACACGTAATAAAAATTTATATCCGGCACTATCTTAAAATACGACAAGAGTCATATTAAATTTTCGACAAGGTTTCGGAAATTGGTTGAAATTTATTCAACAACAAAAAATGCGAAGAATTCTATAGTTATGAAAACCGAGAAGTATTGTTAATTATCAAACTTTTGAACATTCCAAATTTAAAACAACCGATGCAGGCAACCGATATAGATTATGAACCCACATACAAATTAGAGATAGCGGAGGAAGATGAAGTAGTGAATAAAATTATCGATATAACATTGTGAAAAAATACAAAATTGGATAGATATGAAAAATCAAAATTTGGAGATAACGCACACAGAATCGTGATTATTTCTCATATTAAGAAAATGGTATCTTCATTCTACGGATACAGCTGATAACCGTTTTGCTATTTTTAATATGAAACACGTAACTAGAATTTAATGTCTAGAAATATTAAAATACGACGAGAGTAATATTAACTTATAAGAGCAGGATTTCTGAAAGCCGAGAAGGATTTTTCTCTCCGGCGACTCTTAATTTATACGGTCGGTCATCTCTAAAATTCTGTCTTCGATATTGAACACACCAAATGTCTCTAATCGATTCCTGCAAACACAAATTGGATGCTTATACCCGTGTCGATGATGGTGTGAGTTCCTCTTCCGCCGTTACAATGAGATCTGACGTTATCAACTCCGTCTCCGGTGCTCGATCAGCAGCGTGTTCGGCTGAGTCATCGAAATCGCACTCTAGCCTACAGTTCCTTGTAAGATTGTTTTCTGGAATGAACACATTAGTTATTCGAGCGGATGTTAACGATACGATTGGGTACGTTCTTGATTTGATACAATCGAAAGCTGGAATTCCATCGAACGTGCAGATGTTAATTTATAAGAGCAAGCAGATTTACCCGGAGCAAACCCTGGGGGAATGTTGTGTAGAAAATGATGCTGTGCTACAGTTGGTTGGAGTCATGCGGAGTACTCGTCTTGTCAAAGCTCAACAGTTAGTTGATGAGATTGTTTCATTGATTTGGAGATTGTGTAAAAGAAATTCGGGGAATGAAGCTTGGGATAGAGAAGCACGTCGCGTGATTAGAAGAAACTTATCTGATTATTTCGGAGATTTTCTGCCGAAGGATAATGATAATTATTTCGGTCATTATCTGCAGGTATTTTGTTGTTCTCATGTACCAGCTTCTTTAGCAATGTTATATATGTCTCCTCAAAATATGATATTTGGCAATGAGTTGATTCAAGAGTTGATTACGTTAATTTCTTTACTGCCTCGACATCTCTCCCTACAATGTATACCAATGTATTTAGAGATTTGCAAGGCGTTGCGTGGGATGCCATATTACCGCAACGATGCTATGTTTAACACGTGCCGAAGATGTCTTAGTGACATGGTCAAATGTACCGAGATGAAGACTGCACCGAATGGAGCTGGCTATGCTTATCTTGTTAATTTTATAAAAGACATGCAAACTTTTGTTGCAGAGGCTGCCGATGAGATAGTTCATTCTATGGATGCTGGTATAGAACCGGATACAAGGATGAGTCCCTCACATCCTTTATTGACTGAGGTTGTCTATCTCAAAAACTTTCTGATGCCTGTAGAAACATTTATTACAGAGGAGCTATTCTTTGAGTTTCGATACAGAAAGGTATCTCAGGATGGTCCTTATCAAGAATTTAGTATCATGGTTGAGACTTTCTTTAGGCTGCTGAACAAGATGGATTCATGTCTTGAAGAACTGGAGAAGTTATTGCCGACTAAGAGTGAAAATCTTGGGTGCTACCAGTATGTTGCAATCATAATGGAGCTGAATAATATGTCTAAGCACTTCCCAGACTTAGCAAAACAGTTTTGGACAACTTTGAGGAATAGGAAGCTTTCTTTCTGCTATTTAATTATTAAATATGCTAGCAAGGAGGATGATTATGAATGGATTTCGGTGCATAAAGAGGTGACAAATTTTGAGTGCAGAAGGCATTTGGCAATGATGTTACTTGCACGAGTTAGTGATGAGGATAACAACCTGATCCAAGAGATCATGCTTATTGACAGATCACGATTGTTGGAGGACTCTTTTGAATACATTGCACACTCTGAGGCTGAAACACTTCGAGCTAGTTTAGATTTGCAGTTTAAAGATGAGGAAGCTACTGGCCCTGGTGTTCAGAGGGAGTGGTTTGTCTTAGTTTGTCAAGCCATATTTGACCCTCGAAATGCCCTCTTTGTAGCTTGTCCAAATGATCGTAGAAGGTTTTTTCCGAATTCAGGTAATCAGCTTGGTGCTTTTGTCATTCTACTTTGCCCTATATATGATTCATAGAAGTTATATTTTGTTATGCTTCTGCGAGTATGAATCGTATGGGTGACTTTAATATATTTTGCCCTGGTGTTTGATATAGTGATTGCTTTCAACATTAGTATTTTAAAAATTTTATACCTCACCCCATATTCTCCCTTGAATTCCTCCCTGGTTATTCTCTGATAAATTCAATTTTTAAATTAATGACTCGTCCGAATTTGCAGTGTCTAGGGTGGATCCATTGCACCTAGAATACTTCAAGTTTGCTGGAAGAGTAATTGCATTGGCCTTAATTCGCAAAGTTCAGGTTGGCATTGTCTTTGATAGAGTATTTTTTCAACAACTGGCCGGAAAGAAAGTTTCTGTGGAAGACATACGGGATACAGATCCAGTCTTCTACAGTAGTTGCAAGCGAATTTTGGAAATGGATCCAGATGAAGTTGATCAAGATGCTCTAGCTTTAACTTTTATTGTCGAAGCAGACAACTTTGGATCCAAAAATATTGTGGAGCTCTTGCCTGATGGAAAAAATATTTCCGTGAATAGTAAAAATAGAGTAAACTATGTTGCTCGGCTTGTTCAATATCACTTTGTTGATTCTGTTAAGGATCAGGTAGCTCAGTTTACTCAAGGGTTTGACGATATCATGAATTCGGACAGGCTCCGTGAATCATTTTTCCAATGCTTAGAACTTGAAGATTTTGATTGGATGCTGTATGGCAGTGAAAGACCTCTATGTGTTGAGGATTGGAAGTCTCACACTGATTACAATGGCTATGAGGAAACTGATCCTCAGATATCTTGGTTCTGGGAGGTATGAGTCAGTAATACCTACTCTTATTATATATTCTATGACGTGATCCTAATTAATACTCCTTCTGTTTGGATATAACAGTAGTTTTACTTTTTTTTACGTAGTTCTAAAAGTTTGACAGTACACTTAGAAATATTATTTTTAAAAATTTCTTTTGTAATAAAAATATGACTCACATATTTTTGTTCACGAAAAGAAAATTTTAAAATAACATTTCTAAGTGCGCGGTCAAAACTTTAAAAATACGTGAAAAATAAGTCAAACGACTATTATATTCTAACAGAGGGAGTATTATGCAAGTTCTAATGAGTTATCTACTTATCCTTTCAACTAGCTGTGTACAATGCACTAGGTATGATATTACATTATTAAGAATCACCCATCTTAAATCACAGACTGTGGCGAGTATGTCAGCAGGGCAGAGAAAAGCTCTACTATTCTTTGGACGTCGCTGAAGAATCTACCTGTAGAAGGTTTTGGTGGCTTAACTTCCAGGCTATACATTTACAAGGTGAACGAGACGTGCAATCGCCTTCCAACTTCTCAGACGTGCTTCTATCGGTTGTGCTTTCCTCCTTACCAATCGTTGGAAGTCATGCAAGATCGTCTCAGCCTCGTTACCCAGGAGCATGTTGCCTGCAGCTTTGGGACTGCTTGAGATAAACATTACTCCATATGTCAGGGATGTAAATTCTCTTGGTGGCACATACAAAAATTAATACAAGCATTACATAATATACATTCTTGTCTGGTTTTTTTCAAGTTATTTTTAAACAGCAGTACTTCATATGTTAAATATAAATGACGGTCTTGCAAATTGAGAGATTGAGCAGACTAAGAGAGCAATTGGTTTTTGTCAAGGGTATTGCAAATTGATTTTGTCGAGAGCAAACTGGTGTAAGCAAATATGGTGATTTTTGACTAAAATCAGCCATAAACCCGATGGAACAAATATACAATAACTATTTTTTAGATTTTTAAATAATTTATAAAACATTCTATTACACTGGATAATTGTCTGGCGATGCTAGAAACTATAGATCTATAGCGTCCTTATTTCGTGAACCACTGCAGAAAATGTACAGTCTTGGTGTCCCGTAAATCGACACAGAAAACTCCTTTTAAGCGGTGGCTATTGTTGACCGACGTAAAACACAGTGTCGGTTATTTGAAGAACCGTCGCTATAAATCAAAAAAATTCATTATATGTGTGGATACTTAAACCGATGCTAGAAAAAGAGTTGCGCGACGATTTTTAATAAATACAACACAAAAAGTACGTTGCAAAAAGTATTTTCTGTAATAGTGAAGTTGGGGGTGCATATGTTTTTTTTTTATTAAGTCTTGCTATACATTTTTTTTTAAAATTAAAGTCGCGGGGGGGGTGAGAATTACAATTACCTCTATTCCTAAATTCAAAGATGACATATATTCAAATTATTCTTCTAGATCGGACTATCCTAATTTAGATTTTATTAAGAACTATTATGTTATATTTGATCCAAATTAATCATGACTCACGTTTTAGGTGCTGAATATAACTCTAACATCTCTCAGATGCGGGACTCTGAATCTGGTGTTACGAACACAAAATTATTTAAAACCTTTATTTTTTGAAAAAATGTAAAAATAAATATTTCAAAACTTTGTATCGTTTAAGAGTTTTAATAGAAAATCAATTTAAACCTCTGAAAATAGGATTGCATACAGGTTATTAGAAATCATACTAGTAATTATTATGACAACATAATCTATATTACCAAATAAACTTCGATAAAAGAAGAGTAGCTCATAACTAAATTAATCAATTAGTTTTACACTAAATCGAACTTAAACAACTCTAACCATAACTACTCTCATGATAAAATGACCAAAATCTCACATTTTGATAGATGAAGTGTCCAAAATATATATTATTAAGATTAGTGCCCTATTTACCCAACTAGAAACGCATAGTCCACATGCGCGTATCCACCATAAGTTGACCTGGTAGAACCCGCAATTTAGCTAGCATATTCATAGTTAAACTTACGACGTACAGTCCGTCGTAAGTTGGACATTTTAGGACGGAAAGTTCCGTCATATGTTTATTGTGGACCCATAATTTCGTATTTTTGGTTCCGTTCTTGTGACGAAAAATTCCGTCGGTAGTTTTCTCACGACTGAGCCTATTGTGAATATCTGCCATAAATTATAGAGAAATGTGGAACTTTCGACATATATATCTGTCGTAAGTTTGGATTTTTATTCTAAAGCCCATGCAATTTTTTATATTTCTGCCATTTTTTACCATTCAAGTATGGTCAAAAACCTGTCCATACATGCATTCACTATTCAATATATACCTAACAAACATTTTAACTATTATACAATCCAAGCAAATATTCAACCCACACTATCATAATTTTCATTAACAAAACATCCCAAACACATAATCATACACAAACAAAAGACTAAAACATCCATAAACATCCCCACAAATTCAATTACATTCACACAACTTAATCTCAACCTTTAATAACCGGATCTCCCCCAGAGACAACAACATAAGGATGACTCATGTCATCACATAATACTCTCATTACCACTTCCGTCAACGCTTAAAGTTATATATATCCATCACATAATCAAATCATCAAAATATTGAACACATTACACTTTAAAATTTCAAAGATTTTGGGAAGGTTATATTTTATAACATTTTCAACAAATAGCAGTTTCGTTTATAATCTACCACTTGTATATGGTTTGAATAAGGGAATAATATGACATGTGCAAAATTTGCAATACAAATATATGTCTGAAAAATTAGGAAATGCTACCTTCTTAAAAAATGATGTTATTAAAAAATTTTAATTTCTATAATGTTCTTTGGTATGAGTAGTGGTATTAGATTGAATTTAACTAGAAATTGCATTTTGGTTAAATATAATTGAGACATTATCATGTGTTCCAATTATTATTGAATTGATATTTTTATTTAGAAAAATTGGGTGAGCTGGTTAATTTAAATATTACTATAATTAATAATATAATGTTTTTTCATATTATTAATTTCTTTTTGTATCAAAAAGATGTATATAATCGGATAAATAAAAATGAAATAAGTAAAATCGATACCAAAATTCTCTTCGTATCAAAATATAGTATTTAAGTTTGTCATGATAGTATCATCCTCTTCTTCGTCTTTAATGCAGTACTCTTGTGGAGGATAGGGTTTGAATTAAATTTAAGAATAATATGGAATTGACTAATAATTTAATTGGACTTTTTGTTTATTTGAATTTAAAAAAAATTTAAGAATTTTATGAGTTGTTTTTTATATTAAATTGTTTGAGTTCTAAATTTAAAACGAACAATTTTGTTGGCGATGTAAATATATATTGGTGGAACAATCACTATAATATAAAATCATCGGCAATATGTAAGTTGTTTCGTAGTTGAATAATAATAATAATAATAATTAAATTAAAATAGTAATTGATGATAACAATTTTGTTAATTTAATATTTGTTAATTATGATGTTTCACTCAAAGGAGGTTTTGTTTATTAATAAAGATCATAGATTTGTCCAACAACTATTGAAATAACTGACAAGATCTCTAACTAATTTTAGTTACACATAACACTTGCTTATTAGACTTCCAAATCAATTACAAACAAAAAAATTTGAATTTGACTAAAAATTAAAGACTCTACAAGTGGGATTGAAAAATATATTTTTCATCTCTTTAGAAATAATAAACAACATAATGATTATACAAAAATAAAATATATCATTCCAAAACAAATTCATAATATAACATGTAATTAAGAAAAAAAAATTAGAAAAAATCAATTTTAAAATAGGATAAAAATTTAATTTATAAGAAAATTGTATCTAATTTAAAAACTATAATGTAAAAATGTATATTAAAGCTCTATATATATCAAACTAACAATACTGTATCAATATATATA